>NC_079353.1:8748072-8773052 GCF_029582105.1 Oenanthe melanoleuca
AACCTGATGAGTTGTGGATCCCACTGCAGTGGTGGCACTTGCACCTCCCTCCATCCCCACAGCAGAGCTCCCTTGTCCCAGAAAGTGCCTGGCAATGCAGGGATGAAGGAAACAGAACAGGCTGTGGGGATCAGGGGCAGGGCACAGCCAGGGATTTGGGGTGGTTGTGAGCCCAGGGCAGGAGCTGGCCCTTGGCCTTGGTGAACCTCATCCAATTGTCCTGGGCCCATGGCTCCAGCCTGTGCAGATCCCTCTGCAGAGCTTCCTGCCCTGCAGCACAGCCACACTCCCAGCCAGCCTGGGCTCACCTGGACACTGACTGAGGGTGCCCTCGATGGCCTCATCCAGATCAGCAATAAAGAGATTGAACTGCCCTGGCCCCAGTCCTGAGCCCTGGGGACATCCCTGGATGTGGCCCCATTCACCAGCACTATTTGGGCTGGACTTCTGTTTTTTATGGAGCTGTGCCTTCCCTTGGTTAGTTGGATGACAATAAATGAACATCTCTCTGTGTCTTGGGCAGCTCCTTCCCCAAGGAAAACAGGTAGGAGTTGGTGCCAAGGAGCTGAAAGCTGCAGGCACAGCCTGTGATGGAGGGAGCTCACATTTGCACAAGGCTACTCTGAGTGCCAGGGGTTGGATGGGGAAAGTGGTGATGTGGGGGTAGGGACACAGTCTGATTGTCTGCCGTCATGGGTCTTTATTTTCATATATATTCAAACTGCATTAGGAAGTTCTTGGATTCAGTGTCAACTGCACAGATTGAACATATGTCCTAGTTTGGACAAACTTAGGGGAAAAAAACCCCCAGAAGAGCTCCCCAGGGAATAAACCCCCAATTCTTTATCCCACTGGACTTAAGAAAAAATATTTCACTCAGGGGGAAAAGTGGAAAAAACCTATTTATTAACACATACAAGGGAAACACTTCCCAGCACAGATCCAGATGACAAAAAAAATTTTCACCGAGAGAGAAAAAGAGACGTGGATGATTCGATCTTCACTAGAAGGACGAGATGCTTCTCTGGCTGGTGTCCAGAGGCAGGCCGGTGTCCAGAGGCAGGCCGCAGGGTTCGCTGGAGCGAGCTGGTGCTGATCCTCGGGAGGTGGGGGTGGGGGGGGAAGGGAGAGGGAGAGAGAGAGAAAGGAAAGAAAAAAAAAACAGCCAGCAAGCCTTAAACAACCGCAAGCTAAAACAAATAATTCAAGCAATATAAAGCCAAAAAATCAAGAAAAAAACAGCTAACTAACAAACCAGGCAACAAACTACTACCACAGCAGCGAAAAGCCACAAGCAGCAGCAGCCAGAGCCAAGCGAGCCACCGCAAGAAGAAAAAAACCAAGGCCAGTCCACAGAGCCGAGCCCAGGCGGCCCCTCCCCCGGGAGCAGACAGCTTCATGGCCAAGGGGGCAGGGTGAGGAGTCAGTCAAAAACACCAACCCAGGACATTCCACCCCTTATCCCATATCGTGATCATTGACACACGATTGGGATATACACTCATTAAACACAATATAAACACTTCCTCTGACTTGCTCAAACCTTCAACATTTACATATTCCTTCTGTCTCATCCCACAGTCAGATCTCCCTGAGGTACACAGCGGGTTGTTCCATCTTTCTGCATTATCCACCAAGTACATCCAGGTCCTTGAGCAAAGGCAATCCCCCGAATGGGTTTGCCTGTACTCGAGGCAGGATTAATCCATACTGTCTTCCCTAGCAATCCTCTGACATGGGCCGCTGGGACTTTGTCTCCATCTACTGTATTAAGGCACTCAGATTGGGCAGGACCTGCTCAGTTGGTGGAACCTCGAGTGTTGACTAACCAAGTGGCCTTTGCCAAATGCTGCTCCCAATTCTTAAAGGATCCCCCACCCAATGCCTTTAAGGTGGTCTTTAACAATCCATTGTACCTCTCCACTTTACCTGCAGCTGGTGCATGGTAAGGGATGTGGTACACCCACTCAATACCATGTTCCCTAGCCCAGGTGTTGACAAGGTTATTCTTAAAATGAGTCCCATTGTCTGACTCGATCCTCTCAGGAGTACCATGCCTCCAAAGGACCTGTTTTTCCAGGCCGAGGATGGTGTTGCGGGCAGTGGCGTGAGATACAGGGTAAGTCTCCAACCATCTGGTGGTGGCTTTCACCATGGTCAGCACATAACGTTTGCCCTGGTGGGTCTGAGGCAGGGCGATGTAATCAATCTGCCAAACCAACCCATACCTGTACTTGGACCACCGTCCTCCATACCAGAGGGGCTTCACCCTCTTGGCCTGCTTGATGGCAGCGCAAGTGTCACAATCATGAATAACTTGAGTAATGCTGTCCATGGTTAGATCCACCCCTCGGTCTCGTGCCCACTTATAGGTGGCATCCCTCCCCTGATGGCCTGAGGCATCATGGGCCCATCGAGCCAGGAACAACTCTCCCTTATGTTTCCAATCTAAATCTATTTCCAACCCCCCTATTTTTGCTGCTTGATCTACTTGATGGTTATTTCGCTGTTCTTCGTTAGCTCTACTTCTGGGGACATGGGCGTCCACATGGCGAACCTTCACAGGTAGCTTGTCTAACCGAGTAGCTATGTCTTTCCACTCTTCTGCAGCCCAGATTGGTCTTCCTCTGCGCTGCCAGTTCGTCTCTTTCCATCTCTGCAGCCATCCCCACAAAGCGTTGGCTACCATCCAGGAATCAGTGTAAAGATAGAGCTTTGGCCACCTTTCTCTTTCGGCAATATCCAAAGCCAGTTGGACAGCTTTGAGTTCAGCGAATTGACTAGACCCTCCTTCTCCTTCAGTAGCTGCTGCAACCCGTCGTGTAGGGCTCCATACAGCTGCTTTCCATTTCCGATTTGTCCCTACAATGCGACAGGAACCGTCGGTGAACAGGGCATAACGGATTTCCTCTGCCGGTAGCTGGTTGTAAGGTGGTGCTTCTTCAGCCCGGGTCACCGGTTCTTGTTCCTCATCTGTCACACCAAAACTTTCTCCCTCTGGCCAGTTGGTAATTATTTCTAAGATCCCTGGGCGATTTAATTTCCCGATCCGGGCGCGCTGCGTAATGAGGGCTATCCACTTGCTCCATGTGGCACTGGTGGCATGGTGGGTGGAGGGAACCTTCCCACTGAACATCCACCCCAGCACTGGCAACCGGGGTGCCAGAAAGAGTTGTGCTTCTGTGCCAATCACCTCTGAAGCAGCTTGGACTCCCTCATAAGCAGCCAGGATTTCCTTTTCTGTCGGGGTATAATTACCTTCAGACCCTCTGTAACTTCTGCTCCAGAATCCCAGGGGTCGGCCTCGGGTCTCACCTGACACCTTCTGCCACAGACTCCAAGACAGACCGTGGTTTCCAGCTGCAGAGTAGAGCACATTCTTCACATCTGGCCTCGTCCTGACGGGGCCAAGAGCTACTGCATGGGAGATCTCTTGTTTAATCTGGATGAAGGCTTGTTGTTGTTCTGGGCCCCAATGAAAATCATTCTTCTTCCGAGTAACCTGGTAAAGAGGGCTCACAATCTGACTGTACTCGGGGATGTGCATTCTCCAAAAGCCTATAGCACCCAAGAAAGCTTGTGTCTCCTTCTTGTTAGTAGGTGGAGACATAGCTGTGATTTTATTAATAACATCAGTAGGAATCTGACGCTGTCCATCTTGCCACTTCACTCCTAGGAACTGGATCTCACAAGCAGGTCCCTTAACTTTATTCTTCTTGATGGCAAAACCGGCTTCCAGGAGAATTTGGATCATTTCCTCTCCTTTCTCAAACACTTCTTCTGCTGTGTTTCCCCACACAATGATGTCATCGATGTACTGCAAATGTTCTGGAGCCTCACCTTTTTCCAGTGCAGCCTGGATCAGTCCATGACAGATGGTGGGACTGTGCTTCCACCCCTGGGGCAGTTGGTTCCAGGTGTACTGCACGCCCCTCCAGGTGAAAGCAAACTCGTACTGGAGCTCCAGCATGTCCGGCACGGCAGCGCTCAACAGTGGGGTGACTTCATTCAATGCGCGGTAGTCCACTGTCAATCTCCATTCTCCGTCAGACTTGCGCACAGGCCAGATGGGACTGTTGAAGGGTGAGTGGGTTTTGCTCACCCCCCTTGGCGCTCCAGCTCCCGGATCATCTTATGGATCGGGATCACAGCATCCCGAGTTGTCCTATATTGCCGGCAAGGTACTATTGAAGTGGCAATCGGTACCCTCTGCTTCTCTACCCTCAGGAGTCCCATTGCCGGATTCTCTCTGCCATCACAGTCGCTATCCCAAATGCCCACTTGAAGCCTTTTGGGTCCTTAAAATACCCACTTTGAAGGAAATCTATTCCCAAAATACACAGGGCCTCTGGGCCAGTCACAATCGGATATCTCTTCCACTCTCTTCCAGTTAGACTCACTTCCGCTTCCACTATGGTAAAGTCCTGTGATCCACCTGTTACACCAGCAATAGAAACGGTCTCTTCTCCGACACATCCTGATGGAAATATAGTACACTGTGCTCCAGTGTCCACTAAAGCTTTATACTTCTGTGGTTTCGATGTGCCAGGCCACCGAATCCACACGGTCCAAAACATCGGTTTTCCCTGGCCTCACCCTGGCTAGAGGCAGGGTCTCTCTAAGCCTGTTTATCCTTTTTGACGGGGGCATAGGTCTTAGAAGTTCCTTCAAGTGAATCGGACATGTCGTCATCATCCTCCTCATACGTGGCACTGTGATTCTGGGCGACTGGAGCTGCTCTCTTTCTGACGGAACCTTTTTGTTGAGCCTTGTCTTCTTTCAAATCACGCACTCGTCGTGCCAGAACAGCTGTGGGCTTTCCATCCCACCTCTTCATGTTTTCTCCGCAGTCACGCAAGAAAAACCACAACTCCGCACGTGGGGTGTACCTTCTCTCCTCAGCAGAGGAGCGTCTGCGTTGACTGCCAGGATGTCTGATTTGCACAGCTGAGATTTGGAGGAGATCCTCCTTGATTTCCTCTCTCAGCTTCTTATGGTTTTCCTCCAACTTATCCTCCAAGTTCTGTAAACGTGTTTTTACGGCTGCAATCCTGGCATGCGTTGGGCCATGCACAGCATCAGCGTACGCCCGAAGCTTCTTTACCATAACAAGCACTGTCTCGTATATGTCTTCTTGTTTCATGATTGCAAGAGCTGAGGCATATTCAGATGGCCCAAGCCTCACAAGCTTCCTCCACATAATCGGTGTGCACGGTACCAGATCTGGATTTCTAGTTGTTACGTCATCTGTGAAAATAATTTCTGTCACCGCCATCTCTCTCAAACGTTGGATTCCCTGCTCGATGGTTTTCCATCTGGTCTGCTGCATGTACAGGTCATCAGCGCAGAGATATCTTTGTGCCACACTGTCCAATACACGTGACCAGAGGCTCTGAGGATTAGCTCCCCTCATCATACCTTGATCGATGACTGGATCTTGAGACAGGGATCCCAAATGTCTCGCTTCCGTGCCATCCAGGATGGTTGCCTCACCTGCCGCATCCCAAAGCCGGACCAGCCAACTAATTATGGATTCATCAGGTTGCCTTGTATAATCTTTTCTTAGACCACGAAGATCTTTCAGGGAAAGGGACTCATTATTAGTTTCTGATCTCACATCAGTCACTTTAACTTCGGATTTTATATCGGGGGAGTTGAAGGTCCTTCTCCTGCATCCTCATCATCATCATCCTCCCCCGGCCGATCTGTTTTCTTTGTGCACTTCCTACTCCTGGTACTGGCAGCCACAGCCATAGGTTGAAGCTTGCTGTCTAATTTTGCCCCTGTCCTGGAGCCTGAGGTGTTAACTGCAGTCTGAGTAACTGGAATAGTAGCTACATTATCTCCCTGTTCCCTCTCCTTTGTTTGTTGTCCTACACTATCTAACAGGGTTCGATAAGCGTACGCCAGAGCCCAGCTCACTGCAGTGATTTTCTTTTCCTTAGAATTGTCCTGACACTTTTCTTTTAAGTACTTTGCAATCTTGACTGGGTCTTGAATTTGTTCAGATGAAAAATCCCAGATTATAGGTTCAGAAAACTCTTTTAGAATTTGGCCCAGTTCCTCCCATTTGCCACACCACTCAGAATTCTTCCCACTCTGCTTTGCTACCAAATCAGGGGTTGTAACACCTGCATCCCTAGAAATCTCAGCTTTCATTTTGTATAAACTGCAGACAGTATAGAAAAAACTTACTAAATTAAATACCAGAAAGATGGTTTCCTTTACACTCAGGGAGAGCTGAACATTTTCTAACAGAGATGTAAATAATTCAGGGGAGAAGGAAAATAAAGGCAAGAAACCCTCTTTGCTTGCTTCTCCTCTAATGAATTGAGTGCACAACACAAACCACGAATTGTACATCCCTGAAGTGGATTCTAACACCTTCATAAACTTCTGGCAGATCATAACAACCAAGCCTAGCCCAATGAGTATTTTGGTTAATACTCCTTTCATGAAAAAACTACGTGCTAGAGACAACACTGGGGCTATCTTTGAGTAAGAGAACAGGCCCAAAGACCACAGGGGTATTAAGATTTCAAAAAACTCTAAAGAGCAAACATACAGGCAGGCTTCCAATCCAAAAGACATCATGGCTTCAAAAAACATACTGATATCAATACAGGCAAATTAAAGACAAGATGTTATTAAAGTTTTTTCCACTTTCTCCTTCCCCGTACGGGCCACCAAATAAGAAATGTCCAAGTTTGGAAAAACTTAGGGGAAAAAACCCCCAGAAGAGCTCCCCAGGGAATAAACCCCCAATTCTTTATCCCACTGGACTTAAGAAAAAATATTTCACTCAGGGGGAAAAGTGGAAAAAACCTATTTATTAATACATACAAGAGAAACACTTCCCAGCACAGACCCAGATGACAAAAAAGTTTTCACCGAGAGAGAGAGAGAAACTTGGACGCTTCAATCTTTACTAGAAGGGCGAAACACTTCTCTGGCCGGTGTCCAGAGGCAGGCCGCAGGGTCCCTCCGGAGCTGGTGCTGATCCTCGGGAGGTGAGGGGGAGAAGGGAGAGGGGGAGAGAGAGAAAGAAAAAAACAGCCGGAATAGCCAGCAAGCCTTAAACAGCAGCGAGCTAAACCAAATAATTCATGCAATATAAAGCCAAAAAATCAAGCAAAAAACAGCTAACTAACAAACCAGGCCACGAGCCACCACCACAGCAGCGATAGCCACAAGCAGCAGCAGCCAGAGCCAAGCGAGCAGCCCAAACCCCCCAGCCACCGCCCCCCCCCAAGCGAAGCCCTTAAGCCAAGCCCGCGGCAAACCAAGGCCAGTCCGCAGAGCAGAGCCCAGGCGGCCCCTCCCCCGGGAGCTGACAGCTTCATGGCCAAGGGGGGGCAGGGTGAGGAGTCAGTCAAAACATCAACCCAGGACACCTGTCCAAGGGTTGCATGGACAAGCACCTCTTAATAACATCTTGGCACTCTGAAGAGAGAAACCAGAAATCATCAGTTGGAGAAGTTGCCCCCCCATTCCCATGCCCAGGCCATGCTGGGTGTTCCCAGGGTTGTGCCTAAATTCCCCATGGATTCTCTGTTTGGAGGAGAGTAGGAGAGCAGGACATGTGCCAGCTCCTCAGCAGCTGCCAGAGCAGGATGCTCACGAGCTCAGTGCTGCAGCAGGAGGTCCAGA
Organism: Oenanthe melanoleuca; assembly: GCF_029582105.1. NCBI lineage: Eukaryota > Metazoa > Chordata > Aves > Passeriformes > Muscicapidae > Oenanthe > Oenanthe melanoleuca. The sequence goes on from NC_079353.1 coordinate 8,755,723, forward strand.
GACGAGATTGTTGCTGCCTCGCCGTGGTAGCATTGGTGGTGGATCCACTCTGGCGGGCTGTAGGATAGGGTTCCTGTGGAATACCGATGGAGTTCATGAAGGGGATGCTGCTGCTCCCAGTGCCTGGACCCAATATCCCTGGGCATGCAGGGGCTGCCCCAGTGGCACGTGGTGTGACCTGCTGCCCTGTAGCCAGCACCTGGGACTTGTGTACAAACTCAGAGTTGTAAAAGAAGCCAGTGGTGCTGGAAGAAGGCAGCAGAAGCCCTGGGAAGGCCCAACAACGACACACAAAAGAAAAACTCACCCAGTGGTGGAGAAAACCCACTCTTCTCCCTGCCTGCATGGCCTCCAAAAAATTTTAATAAGCTAAGGTAAACAGGGGAAGAGGAGCAGTTTAAGCCCTTTCTTGCCTGCACACCAAACTGGCCGGAGCATGGGGTCAGACCCCCCTCTCTGCTACCCCCATGGGGGTTTTTGTCGGCCTGGCTGCCCCAGCTCCAGCGCCAGCCCAGGGCACAGTGGGTGCTGAAAGCTGTTGGCAGGGCTTGGAGCTGGCCTTCCTCACAACCCCACCCAAATCAACTTGGCTCAAGCATTAATCCCATCCCAGCTGCAATAGGGGGAATCCCCGGTGCTAAACCCAGGCTGGGCCACGAGGTGCCCTTGAGCATCCCCAGGAGGGCTCACCTACAAACGGGGTGTAGGCTGTCTTGGAGAAAGGTGCCACAGTCAAAGTCGATCAATTTTTGCCTGCCCAGTGGCCAGGCTGAGCAGGATGGTCTCTGGTTTGATGTCCCTGTGCAAGACCCCGCAGCTGGTGCAGTGGGCACGGCCTCCAGCCCCTGGCAGAACAGCTCCCACGCCACTCCTCGGACAGGAACCCCCATGCCCGAATGAAATGCTGCAGGTCCTGACACCGCTCCGGGCGCTCCAGAACCATCACGATGTTGTTGGGGAGATCAAGCCACTCCAGCAGCTGAACGACACCAGGGGAGCCAGTGGACACCTTGTCCAGCAGCACAACCTCCAGAGGTGCGCTGGTGCTGTCAGGCTGCGGGAGGACCACGATGCCGTCAGCGGGGCTGATGCCGTGCCAGGGCTCGGATAGCCCTCACCCAGCCCGGGATGCTCTGCTGGACCCACGCCCGCTCTCCCTCGAGGGTCCTGGCAGCTCCCACCCTTCATGGCCTCGGCTCATCCCTGCAAGGCCTCGGCTCATCCCTGCTCGGCACGCCCCGCATTCTTCCGCTGGCTCCGCTCACTCACCAGCTCGCCCCAGGGCCGGACACGGTTCCGTGGCGTCCTTTTGATGGCCACCTGCAAGCCACGGGCAGCAGCGGGATGAGCTCGCCGCCCGCCCTACCGAGTCCCATCCTTCTCCTCCTCCCGCACCCGCCGCGGCCCCGCCACTCCCCGGGCACTGTCCGAGAGCGAGAGCCGCGTCACCGCCCAGACGCTGCCGCAGCCGCCGCGGCCCAGCAGCGAACCCAGCCGGTTCCGCTCCTTCAGGCCCTGCTGCGCCTTCCCTGCCGGCGAGACGCGGCTGTCAGCGCTCGGCCCGGGGCCAGGAACGGCCCCCGAGCGCCCCTCGGCCGCCCCGGGCCGGGCAGCCCCAGGCGTTCGCTCTTGGGAACGGGACAGCGGTGGCCGCACTGTTGAGCGGCGGAGCTCGGGCCGGGGAAGCCGCAGCAGAGGCGGCGGAAGCGGCAGTGCCGCTTGTGTCCTCCGCGGGCCCGGGAGGAGCCGGGGCTGGGGCCAGGGCTGGAGCCCGCGTTGGGGCCGGGGCCGGACTCGTGCCAGGCGGAGCCAAAGGGAGGCGATGGCGCCCCAGCCCCGGGCACTGCTGCCTGCCCAGCAGAGCCACCGCCAGTACTGGCAGAGCCCGGCAGAGGCAAGACCGCGGCAGGAACAGGGACGGGGCATCCATGCCCGGTTCCGCGGACATGGCTCGGTCTGTATCAGGGAGAGGGAGACTGGGAAAGGAGGGGGACACTGGGAAAGGGAGAGTGGGAGGGTCTGCGGAACTACGAGAGCGGGAGAGGAGACTCAAGAGGGAGTCGACAAAGTCGCTTCTTTCGCTGCTGCTGCTCCTGCCGCCGCCCCTGCTGCTGCGGCTGAAACTGAAGTGCTAGGGTTGTTTGTCCGTGTGTCTGTTTGTCCCTTCCCTGCTTGCCCCCCCGCGCTGAGCCCCGCTCTTCCCTTTGGCAGCCCCTGGGTCTGGCCAGACACGGGAACTTGGCTGTGTTGAGCCAAGATCCAGAGTCTTGACTCCCGCACAGTGGCAGAGGAATCCCCTTGGTTGCTGCTGTGCATTGTCCCTGATGAGGCTCAAACACTGTCTGAGCACATTCCCTGAACGCAGAATTTGTACCTGACCCAAGCACTGCACTTGTGTCTCCCGCATTCCTTTCCAAGAAAAAAAGGAAAAGGCAAAGCCTGGGTGGCTCATGGTATTTTACAGTGTCTAAAACTTGCCAAGTCATGGATCTTAGAGCTGAAATCCATTTGGAATTAATGGCATGGAGAAGTAATTCAAGGTGGAAAAAGGGAGCATAAAAATGCATGGAGGAAAAAATCTTGGATTGATTCTTTCCATTTTCATTTCACTTCTTTAAAGCTGTTTTCAGTTTTTCCAGAATCTTCTGTACAGTCCTTTTTGCTCTTTCCAAGAACCTTTCCTGGAGGACAAGGTGCAGCTTCTGTCACAAGGTGCACCACCAACTGCAGAATGACTCTTGCAGCAAAGCAGGACAAAGGTTTTGAGAACTTGACAACTTGTTCTTTCTTTTCTTTGTGGGCTGGAGAGCTGTGCCGTGGGTAAGGTTTTCATTGTTACTGTTCTAACCTAAGAAAACAGGAGGTGGTACCAGGAATGCAGCCCTGTCTGAATGCAGAGAAAGAATTTCTGCAGGCAGAAGTGGAGAGTTGTGTGATAATCATTCCAACACTCCTATGGACATCTTGAAAGTTATCTAGAATGTGAAAATGGGCTGACAGAGGGAGATTATTTCTATATTCAATTTAGCTGATTCTTGCCCTGGTGTAAATCAGAAGTACCACCAGTTCATGAAAAGCACCAGAACAAGCTGGACCTCTCAATAGATGACTGAAATCATCTCAAAAGGAGAAATGCAGGGAATGAACTTTGTCTGTAAGGGTAATTTTTCCTAATATTTTCCAATTCATTCCCTCTGCTTTTGTCCTGTATAGCAAGTTTATTTGCATGCCAGATTCCCCATTGGATGAGAACCCTGAGCTTGTGGAACTGCCTGAAGGATGCCCTGTTCCTCTGCAGGACACTCAGGCTGAAACAGGAGCCTGGGCCCTGTCTGGGGAAGCCTCCTCCGAGCTGGAATTTGTGTCGTGCTGTAGAGGAGGAGCAGGGGAGAAGGCTGGGCGCTGTGTGGCAGGAGCAGGAGGTTTGGGCCGCAGGACATTCCGCCTGCGCCGCTGCCCCGCAATGGGCGGCCGTGCCCGGGGCTCTGGGCCCGGCCCCGCGTGCGCTGAGCTCCCGACACTGCGGGAGCTGCCCGGGCTGGGCTCAGGATCCTGCTGGGGCTGGGCAGCAGGCTGGGCTCCCACTGGGACCAGCAGCAGGTGGAAATACCTCTGGGCATCTCCATTTTCTGCTGCTGCTCGGAAGGAACAATGAAGCAAGGTGAGAAGTTCTGGTATCTCTTTGTCCTGCTGGATTTTTTCATTTTATTTGACACTCCAGAGGCAATTTCTGTGATTCTATTTCAGCAGCACCAGCAACAGGGCTGTGTTTGAGCACTGCAAAAGTGGCCTGTGTGTCTTTAATTCTCCTCAACTTTGTGCTCAGGGACTTGTGAACATTTCAAATCTGCTACTCATGATGCCTGCAATATATAGCCTGAGTTCCCTGTCACAAAAGCACCCTGGGTAGCACTGATTGAAAACGATAATTTCAGTTTTACAGATAAAACTCAAGTGGAAAGCAGAAGAAGGAGAGCAACCAAGATCTACAATTACCAAGGCAAAGGCAACAAAAAGGCATCTGCTGTCACCTCAGGGTGAGCAAAACAGGGTTGAAAGCAGCGCTGGAACCCGACCCTCTCTCTCCGAAGGCTGGGTCAGGGCAGCACAGGCGGCCCTGAGGAATCAGGATGTGGGTGTTTGTTGCTCTGCTCCAGAATTCCCCTGGAAAAAGCCCTTGGGAGCGAGGCAGGAGCAGGTGGGAAGGGGCCGGTGCTGCTGCTGCTCCTGCCCGGGAGCCCCGGCTGGGCCGGGCCAGCGCCCACTGAGCTGCGGCTGCTGCTGCTGCCAGAGCCGGGCGGGACTGGGGACAGGGAATGGACACGGGGACAGCAAAGGCCTTGAGTGGGACTGGGGACAGGGAATGGACACGGGGACAGCAAAGGCCTTGGGCAGGAGTGGGGACAGGGAATGGACACAGGGGACAGCAAAGGCCTTGGGCAGGACTGGGGACAGGGAATGGACATGGGGACAGCAAAGGCCTTGGGGCTGCAGGGATGTTCACACTCGGGCAGCACCAGCACAGAGCTTCAGCCCACAGTTAACCCCAAGTGAAACGCTCGGGAAAGGTTCCATTGCAGCCTTTATTTACTCATCGCTGTGAAGGGACCGAAATAAAAGGGGAACAAGCTGGGCCCAACCCATTCTCCTTTGGGAGGAGCCATGAGGGTCTGTGAGGGGCCATGAGGTGCTGTAGGAGGCTGTGAGGGGTCCTCAAGGGCTGTGAAGAGCAATGAGCAGCCATGGATGGCTGTGAGGAGCCATGAGGGTCCATGAAAGGCTGTGGGGGCTGTGAGGGCTGTGGGAGCCAGGCACCTCATGGAACCAAGGGTCCATTGTGACACTGCAGAACCAAGAAAACTGATGTCAGTACAAAGGGTCATGGAACCAAAAGTCCATTGTGACATTGTGGGGCCTCAGGGAGTCATGGAGACCATTATGGCACTTTGGGACCCACTGGAGCCAAGGGGCCATTGTGACACTGCAGGGCCTTGTATGACCAAGGGGTCATTGTAGCACGGCAGGGCCTCATGGAATCAAGGGGATCATAGTGACACTGTGGGGCTCTGTGAGACCACAGGGACATTCTGACTCTGTGGAACCAAGGATACCATTGTTACACACTGTGACACCAAAGGGCTGTTATAGAAGTCAGGGAACCAATGAGACCATTGGGACATCACAGGGCCTCATGGAACCAAGGGACCATTGTGACACTGTGTCACCATGGAACCAAAGATACCATTGTGACAGTATGGAACATGGTGGAACAAAGGAGGCCATTGTGAACAGGGGAACCTGCTGATACCATTATGAACTTCAAGTTCTTGTGACACCAAAGGGCCATTGTGGAACTGCAGCACCTCGTGGAACCAATGAGACCATTGTGCCACTGCAGGATCTCATGGAATCCTGGAGACCATTCTGCGACTCTGAGGCCTCATTGAATCAAGAGGCTTGGCAGGGCCTCATGGAAGCAAGGAGACAATTCTGGCACTCTGAGTCTGCATAAAACCAAGGGACCATTGAGACACCACAGGGCCTCATAGAGCCAGAGCAGCCACTGTGACTCTGCAAGGTCTGATGGACACAAGGGGCCATTGTGACACTATGGTCCCCCATGGAAGCAAAGGGCCAGTGTGACACAGCCAGGTCTTGTGGAACCAAGGGGCCATGGTGATTCTGAGGAGCCCAATAGAACCAAGGGGCCATTGTGACACCACAGGACCTTATGGAACCATGGAGACCATTGTGACACTCTGAGTCCTCATGAAACCAAGGGGCCCTTGTGTCATTGTGCAGTCCCATGAAACCATTTTGACACTGCAAGGCCTCAGGGAAGCAAGGGGCCATTGTGCCACTGCAGAGCCAAGGAGAACATTATGATATTGCTGGGCGTCATGGAAACAAAGATCTGTTGTGATACTGTGGGGCCTCATGGAACCAAGGGGTAATTGTAAAGCTGCAGCGCTCCAAGGACCCAAGAATATGGAACAGACCAGGTTGACTTGGCCTCCTGGGGCCAGAACTGGTCCAGCTGACCTTGGCATGTTGAGGGTTGCTTCTAATCTGCCCCTGAAATCTCGAAGTTTCTGTGGGAAAGAACTTTCTTTTTCCTCCATTTGCCCAGTGGCTGAAAGTGGGATACCTCCAAATTTGATTATATCCTTGGATTGTTCCCACCTGAAACCTGCCAGGACAGACAGCTCTGTCTGGCCATGGTCTCATAGGGACGACATTGCATCTGCCTTTAAAGCACTGGGAGACTGTGCTTTTCTCCCATGGAAAGAAACATCTTCCATGTCCAGACATACATGGCCAAATGAGAATCTGCCTCTAAAATTCCTTGTATCCAAGGATAGCTCCCAGACAAAAGCTGCCAGGAATGTCTAGGTTCCCATGGCTTCCTGAGGGCCAGCTGTCATCTGACTTTGAAACATTGGGGCCCTATACTTTTCTTCCTATGGAAGAGAACTGTCCTTCTTTTCCAGATGGCCATGGACAAAACTGGGATTTAGCCTCCCAAATTCCATCTATCCAAGGGTTGCTCCCAGACAAATGCTGCCAAGACAAACAGGTCTGTCTGGCCTTGGCCTCCTTGGGACTGCCTCTAATCAGTCTTTGAAACACTGGGGCTCTGCCGTTTCCTTCCTGTGGAGAAGAATTGTCATTTCGGTCCAGGCACCCATGCCTGAAATGGAATTCCACCTCCTAAACTCTACATATATCCAAGGGTTTCTTTCAGACAAAAGCTCCAGTGACAGACAGGTCTGGCTTGCCTTTGCCTCTGATCTGCCTTCAAAACCTGGGGTTCTGTGGTTTCCTTCCTGTAGAGAAGAACTGTCCTTCTTGTCCAGGTGCCCAAGGCGTCAAATCATTGACCACTAGATAGGGACAAAGGAGCTCTGTGCTCAGTGAAATGGAGACTGAGGAGAGCAAAGGAGAGCCCTGAGAGAGATGGAAGGGTGGTTTCAGGGATGGTAGATCCTTCTGACATAGTGGAAAACAGCCAGAGAAAAAAAGAATTAATGCCAAAGGCAGCTGGGATGGTTCAGAATGGACAGGAGAAAGGAATTTCTCTCCCAGGGCAGGGCTGTGGTGCAACATGTCCCCCAGAAGGAGTCTGGAGCAGCCCAAGGCTTTGTGTGTCCAGGCAGAGGCAGGCAGGACGCAGAGCTGTCAGCAAAGGAAGGGCCAGCGAGGTGGGGCAGCCGGGGGATGACGACAGCCTGCAGGGACAGAGGCGCAGGGCATGGACACCGTAGGACAGCCTGGGCTGCAGAGGGCACAGGGATGGGCAGCAGCTGAAAGGCCCTGCCAGAGCCAACTGCTGCAGCACTTGGGCCATGGCTGCTGGCCCTGGGCCTGAGGCCAGCAGGGGACAAGTGAGCCTTGCTGTGCTGGGGCCTCATTGCCTCCTTGTCCCTGCTCAGCAGCCTGGCAGGGGCCGCCCCATGGTCCTGCCCTTGGCATTGCACATCCCCAGAGCCCAGTGCCCTGGAAGAGCCCTGAGCACTGAGGGAGGGACAGGATGTGCCTTGCCAGGGGCTGGGGCTCAGCCTTGGCCCTTTGCGTTCCTGAAACACATCCAGGTTTGCTCAGTATCTGGACACCTTTCCCCTATTTTTCTTCATCTATCATCATCGCCTCCAGTGTTTGGCTCTAACTGGAACCTTGGGGAACTTTCTGAGTCTTGTCCCTCAGTGGGACTCATTAAAACTTCAAGAAACTTTGGCATATTAATTTGATTTTGAGTTCTTTAAAAGTTTTTTTGAAAAACACTCTCTTGGGGACTGAATGTGATTTAAAAAAGAACAAACTCCTGAGCAGGTCATTAAAGTTGTTGTGTTGTGTCTCCTGGCACAGAGGGAGATACTGGCAACCAGGAAAAGCTTGAAAAAGACATTTCTGCTGAGGAGCAGCTCCTCTCCCAGCCCAGCAGGGCTGAGGGCACTGCCTGCAGGCACTGAGGGGACAGGAGCCAGGCACAGACAGGCTGAAGGCAATCAGGACTGGGAAGACATTGAGCTTCACTTGGGGAAACATCTTCACAGCCCTGGACATGGTGAGTCTGTGGGTGCAGGGCAATGTCTCCTGTGCTCCTGGAGGGATCTCCTGGAGCCAGCACAGCCCACAGCCTGGGGGATGTGTCAGGAGGACTCTCCCAGTTTCTCTGAGGCACAGGAGGATGAGGAGGATGTGCTGCAGAGCAGGGCTGCCCTGGGCACCGTCAGAGGGACAGGGCAGGATGGCTCCTGCTGCCAGGGACAGCTGCAGGGGCTGAAGCTGGGGCTGCAGCCAGGGCTGCCCAGGGCTGTCCTGCAGAGCAGCTCCTGCAGCCCTCAGGGCTCTTGGCCAGCCCAGGGCATGTGCCACCTGCCAGGGGCAGCTCTCAGCCTGCCTGGCAGCTCCCCATGGACTGTGGGGAGAAGTTGGAGGTGGAAGGAGCCACCCCCATCAGGGCAGATTCCTCCTGCTGTGCTGATGGTGCTGCATGGCCAGGGCTGCTCTCAGCTTTCCCCTCAAGGGAAGGGAAAGGGGCTGTCAGGTGTGTGTGTGTCACTGAGAATCCTGCACTGTGCTACTGGGCATCAGCAGATCTGTCTCAGATCTCCCTCACAAAGTGCCTCCTCACCCTCCTCTGCCTACAGACAGCAGCAGCAGCAGCACCATGGGCAGTGTCTTGAGCTGGGAAGGGTGTGCAGGGCAGAGCTGAGCCCCCAAGGCTGGGCTGGGCTCTGGCAGCACTGACAAGAACAAGGCTTGGAGAGAGAGAATCAGCTCCCAGTAGGAAAAATTCCAGGCAGCAGAGAGCCAGACCAGTCTGGATACCCTCCCTCTTGAGGTGCTAGGGAAAGAGAAAAGGCTTAAAAGAGACTCGCTTTTAAATTGGAGCTTTCCAGAAGTCCACTTTATTTTTCCGGCACATTTTAAGTTTGATTACCCTGAAATAGAGGGAGGTGTAATGAGCCAAGTGCACCTTGGTGGGACCAGAAGGTCTGAGTACACTGGGGCACAGGGAGCTGTTTTCCCTCTGGGCTCCCCAAAGTTATGCTTACAGAAATGCTGATGATGAGAATTTTTGCCACCTCTGAGAAAGGGGAAGTAACTCAAAAGCACCACCTGGCTGCTTTTCAAGCTAAGGTGAGCTCGAAATTTAAAAATTTAAAGAGAAATTTTCCCAGAGAAAGAGAAGGAATTTTGAGCGAATTCTTAAGAAATTAGCATAGGATTGACTCCACAAAGTTTGTGCAATTTATCAATGCCTTTTTTTCCAGTGCATGATGCCCAGAGACAGCAAATGTTCAACAGCAGCTCCATCAGCCACTTCCTCCTGCTGCCATTGGCAGACACGCAGCAGCTGCAGCTCCTGCACTTCTGCCTCTTCCTGGGCATCTCCCTGGCTGCCCTCCTGGGCAACGGCCTCATCATCAGCGCCGTAGCCTGCGGCCACCACCTGCACACCCCCATGTTCTTCTTCCTGCTCAACCTGGCCCTCACTGACCTGGGCTGCATCTGCACCACTGTGCCCAAAGCCATGCACAATTCCCTCTGGGACACCAGGAACATCTCCTACTCAGGGTGTGCTGCTCAGGTGTTTTTCTTTGCCTTTTTCATTGGATCAGAGATTGCCCTCCTGACCATCATGTGCTACGACCGCTACGTGTCCATCTGCAAACCCCTGCACTACGGGACCCTCCTGGGCAGCAGAGCTTGTGCCCACATGGCAGCAGCTGCCTGGGCCAGTGGCTTTCTCAATGCTCTGCTGCACACAGCCAATAGGTTTTCCCTGCCCCTGTGCCAGGACAATATCGTGGGCCAGTTCTTCTGTGAAATCCCACAGATCCTCAAACTCTCCTGCTCACACACCCACCTCAGGGAACTTGGGCTCATTGCTGTTATTGTCTGTTTAACTTCTGGATGTTTTGTTTTCATGGTTTTCTCTTATGTGCAGATCTTCAGGGCTGTGCTGAGGATCCCCTCTGAGCAGGGACAGCACAAAGCATTTTCCACTTGCCTCCCTCACCTGGCTGTGGTCTCCCTGTTCCTCAGCACTGGCATATTTGCCAACCTGAAGCCTCCCTCCATCTCCTCCCCACCCCTGGATCTGTCACTGTCACTTCTGTACTCAGTGGTGCCTCCAGCCTTGAACCCCCTCATCTACAGCCTGAGGAACCAGGAGCTCAAGGATGGCTTGAGGAAAATGATCATGAACACTTTTCAGAAGTAATAAACTCTCATTTCCCTGTATAGCTCTTCCGGTGTTACTCATTAATGCCCACTCTGTGTATTTTGGGCTTTTTTGCTGGCACAAGTATTATATTTTTGAGAATTTGTTAACTGTGAAACTTTTATCTGTACCTTTTTTTAGTCCACTATTCACATTTCTAGTGTGAACCACAGGCTATATAACCCAGGAATTGTACTGCATATGTGCTTACACAAAATAAAGGACTCGGTATTGCCATATTTGCCTGACATCTCTCCGCCCTGACATTCTCTGGAGCTGCAGGGTTGGTGCCTCTAGGCAGAGCTGGGGTGAAAAGGGAACCCCAGTACTCCTCACTGCCTGGCAGCCCCTGGGCTTCTGCTCTATAACCTTCCCTTCCTTCCCTTCCACACTCCCCTTCAGATCCCCTGTGCTGGTTTAAGGCCTCATGGCTCTCTCATCTCAGTCCCAGTCCTGCTGTGTGACTGTCCAGGCACTGCAGGCAGGGACAGGCCATGGGCACTGCTGGGACAGAGCTGGGCTCTGCAACAGCATTTCCATCATGCAAGGGCATCTCCCCAGTGCAGGGCCTGAAAGCTTCAATCTCCTTCCCAGTTTGCTCTCAAGGATGTTCCCAACACAGCGCCCTGGAGAGGAGAACAGCAGTGACAGCAAAAGTGTGGCAGTGTTCAGGGTGGGGCTGTCCCAGCAGTGCCCTCGCAAAGCCAGCGCTGCTTCCAGCAGTGCCCTCTCACCCCAGGGCACAGAGGTTGTTCTTCCCTGCCTGGAGGGACATCAAGTGACTGGGTCAGGAGTCTGTGTTTGCAGTGCAGGGACATTCCACAGTCCTGAACATCCTGTGTGTGTGAGGGGACATAAACCCAGTGAGCACAAACACCTTCAGCTGTTGCTGGATTTTCCATAGAGTAAAGTCTCCTGAGAGCCCCTGGATGCAGGGCTGGGATGAGCTCCTGTGCCCAGAGCTCCAGTGTCCATCCCTCTGGCCATGGGGCACCTCGGACAGGGGCAGGGCAGGGTGACACCCGCAGGGCTGAGGTCCCTGCCAGGCTCTGGAAGTGGCAGCAGAGCCCAGGGAGCCCCTGGCCCTGCTGCAATGAACTGTCTGTGTGTGCCAGGGAAGGACTCGTGTCCCTGGACACCCCTGGGGCTGTGAGCAGGGCATGAGCCCAGGTCAGGGGTGGGCACCTGACAGAGCCCTGACATTTCTGGGGGTGCCACAAGAGCAGAGTTGAGCAAGGTGACTGTGGTTAAACTCCTCTGGGCATCAAGTGACAACAGAGTGTCTCTGTCACTGTCCCTCCTTACTCAGAAAACAGGAGAAAATAAGGTGAACAATTGTGGGTCACCAAAAAAAGGGATTATTGGTTGGGGTGGGTGAGCAAAAATCAAAGTCCAAATGCAAAAGCAAGGAAAATCATGGAGAGACAAGAATTCAGCACAAGAATTCAGCACATGTAGTGGTTGCTTTGGAAGACAAATGTTTTAATACACAAAATCCAGAGACCCTCTTGTTCCCCTCATTTCCCTGCTCATCAGGACATCCCATGGAATGGAAGATCTCTTGGGTCAGTCCAGCCCAGTTGTCCCATCCCTGTGTCCCCAGGAACACTTGTCCACCCCCATTGTCCAAGCCCATTGGTTTGGGGGTTGCAGAGAAGCTTCATGTGGGGCCAGCCCTGCTCAGGAGCAGCCAAAGCCTTGGGCTGGGACCAAACCCACTCCAGCCATGAGAGCCAAGCACAGCAGGACAGGGGCTGCTCTGGGCAAAGGGAAATCCATCCCAGCCCCACCCAGGCCAAGGGGGCTCAGGGGGCTCTTCCCACCTCTGTTATTCCACAATTCAATGAAACTTTTCCTTGGAGAGCTCTTTGAAGACAGAATTGACAGACAGGCAGAATCAGAGCTATAAAAAGTACCAGGACAAACAGAGCAGGTCCTGTGAGCAATGAACCTTCCCAGGGCAGTGCTGTGGCAGGAGAAGCACCCAGGAGGAGGAGGAGGATGAGCTCAGTGCATGTGTGTGTGTCCCAAGGCACAGAGGGTGAGGGTGGGCAGAGGTCAGGGCAGGGCTGGCAATGGCAGGGCAGAGCCAGGGGCAGTGAGATGGGAGTGTGCAGCCTCCAGGGACACAGCAGCAGCTGTGGGACAGAGCAGGACAAGCTGTGCTGGACTTGGCCAAGGGCCCTGGCAGGGCTGGCAGTTCCCAGGAGAAGCCAAGTCTTGGTGCCCTGGGGCACAGCAGAGTCTGTGCCACCAAGGGCTGTGAGGAGACACCTTGTCTTGAGCCACTGGGGCCTCCTGGCACAGCCCCAGCAAGGCTGGGAACTGCCACCCCTTGTCCTGCCCTCAGCATCCCCCCCACATCCCAGTGGCCTCAGGGATGTGCTGGGACCAGTCCCTGGGGAGCCTTGGTCAGGAATGGCCCTGGGGGCTCCTTCATGCTCCCAGGGACTGCAGGTTTTTCAGAGGACTTTGGGTTTTGCTTTTGCCTTGGAGTCTCTGAGAGCTTTGTGCAACCAGGACCTCCAATTCCTTTCTCCAAGGAGTTCAGGATGAGCCTTCTTGGTGATGAACCTCAGTGGGACTGACACTGAAAAACAGAAACTGCATGAAAAACAGAAACCCCCTAACAACTTCTCATTGTTAGAGTCTAGGCATTACTTTCTTCTGGCCAGGATGTTATTGTGGCCAGCATGTGCAGTAGAAATCATTTCACCCACACATGCCTGGTTTGTGCAGTGAAAATTATTCCATCACATGTGATTCTTTTCTAGGCTTTTCACATATTCACATTCCAAAAGAAATTCACACTCACTGATCTTAAATTACACAATTCTTAGTATTCGATCTCCTATTGGTGATTGATCCTTTTTGCCACTGAAGAGAATTATGTCCTCATTCTTTGATTGTCTTACCAATCCTTTCCCAGACCAGGTGCCTCCAACCACACTGGGGGTGATGTTGTTAATGTCCATTTACCTCCTGTGTATCTTCTGGCTACTCCCAATCTGTACATGTTAAACTCATCAGCCTTTACCCAACCACTGTAAACAGAGTCTTTTGAAGAGAATCTTCAATTCCCCTCCTCCTGGTCAAAGGTAAACACACCCCTGACTGTAGTTACATAAAACAAAAAATCCTGAAAATTGTATAATTTTCAATAATTCCATTTGATTCTGTAACACAATGCTTACCTTGGCTTCATAAAGCCACGCAGTGTCAGAACTGCCCCTTTGGTTCCATGAATCCCTACATTGTCACAAAGGTCTCTATAATCCCATGAGTCCCCACAGAGTCACAATGCCCCCTCGGTTTCATGTGTCCCACACTGTTACATAAATCCTTAGTTCCATGGGGTCGTGTAGTGTCACAGTTCTCTCCTTGGTTCCATGGTGACACAGTTGCCACAATTTCCATGGTACCACAACTGTCCCTTGGTCCCACAAGGCCCCACAGTGTCACAATGGCTCATTGCTGCCATGACACCATGATGTGTCACAGTGGTCTCCATGATTCCATACTGCTCTGCAGTGTCACCATGGACCATTGGTCAGTGAGGCTCCACAGTGTCACCATGGCCCCTTGGTTCCATGGACCCCACAGTGTCACTATGGTCCCCTTGGTCCACAAGGCACTGAAATGTCACACTGGCCCTTTGGTTCTATGAGATTTGGCAGAATCAGAACTCATTCCTTGGTTCCATCAGGCCCTGCTGTGTCACAGTGCCCATGGCTCCATGAGTTTCCACAGTGTTACCATGGTGTTGTTGCATTTGCAGTATCACAATGCTCTCCTTGGCACCATCCCGCCCCAATGTCTCAAGGGCTTTTTGGTTCCATGAGTTTCCACAGTGCCAAAAGGTCTCCTTGGTGCTATAAGGATACAAAAATTCCACATAAACATTGAGCAACACCTGTTTAGCACATCTGGGAACATCTGTCTGCATTCAAAAGAGGGGATAAAGGTGAGAATGGCACCAGCAGTTTCCATCTGCAACAGAGATAAAACAGAGAAAGGACAGGGACAGAGAATTCAGCTGAAAGACTCAGGGAATTCACAGAATCACAGAATCACAGAATCACAGAATCACAGGGTTGGAAGAGACCTTCAAGACCATCAGGTCCAACCCCTTCTTAACATTTCCATATGGCACCCAATGCCATACCCAGTCTTATATTAAACACATCCAGGGATGGTATCTCCACCAACCCCTGGACAGATCATTCCAGTACTTTACCACCCATTCTGTAAAAAAGTTTTTCCTAATATCCAATCTATATTTCCCTTGGTGCAGCTTAAAACTGTGTCCTCTCATTCTGTCAGCTGCTGCCTGGTAAAAGAGACCAACCCCCACCTGACTACAGCCACCTTTCAGGATTTGTAGAGAGTGATAAGGTCACTCCTGAGTCTACTTTTGTCCAGGATGAACAATCCAAGCTCCCTTAGTCACTCCTCACAGAACTTGTGTTCCAGACCCCTCACCAGCCTTGCTGCCCTTCTCCAGACACTCTTCTGCCCCTCCATGTCCTTCCTAAATTGGGAGCCCAGAAGTGGACACAGAACTCAAGGTGCTGTCCAACCAGTGCTGAGCACAGGTGAAGAATCACTGCCCTGGTCCTGCTGGTCACACCATTCCTGATCCAGGAGCCATTGGCCATCTTGGCCACCTGGGCACACTGCTGGCTCATGTCCAGCCTGCTGTCCATCAGTGACCCCAGCTCCCTTTCTGCCTGGCCACTCTCTAGCCACTCTGTCCCCACCCTGTAATGGTGCAGGGGTTGTTAGGACTAAAGATAAGGACCAGTCACTTGGTCTTGTTAAACCTCAACTTGTTGCATTTGGAGCCTGGATCCAGCCTGTCCAGGCTCCTCTGCAGAGCCCTCCTTCCCTCCAGCAGATCCACACTCACACCCAGCTTGGTGCCATCTGCACATTTGCTGATGGAGCACTCAATGACCTCATCCAGATCATCAATGCAGATATTGAAATCCACGCTGGCTGTCTCTGATCCCACAGCCATCCTGTAGGTGCCCTGTGGTGGCACTCAAGGTGGGCACCAAGGTCAGGCTGACAGGCCTGGGGTTCCTCAGATCTGCATTTCGCCAAATCTGCATCCTTAATAGACTGAATTATGCTGTCTCGTAGTCCAGTGTAGAAGTTTTGTTGATAGCCTTCCTTCTTTCACAGAATATTTTAAACGTCCATAATTTCATGGTCACTGTACCCCAAACAGACTCTGACCACCACATCTCTTACCAGCCCTTCTCTGTTTGTTAACAGCAGGAGACAGAGCTTTCCTTGGGAGTAGGAAGAGAAGGAAACCTCCCAAAGTGCAGCCTGGAAGGTTCAGCCTGGAGGTGAGGAAACAGCAAAGTCCCTGCCAGGGCAGAATGCTGGTGGCCGAGGTGTCCCAGCGTGAGGCTGGGCCGTGCCATGGCTCTGTGTGCCAGGAGCCGGCAGCGCTGGGTGCAGGGAGCCCAGGGAGGGCACAGCAATGCTGGGCTGAGAAATGCTGGGGGGACAGCGAGATGGGCGTGTGCAGCCGGCCAGGGCAGAGGAGCAGCACGCACAGGGGCACAGGCTGCAGGAGAGATGGCCAAGGGCTGGGCAGGGCTGGCAGGGCCAGAGGCACCCAGGCCTTTGTGCCCTGGGCTGGGCAGCGCCTCTGCAGCCCCACAGAAGGAACTTTCCTTGCAGGGGCTGCACTTTGCTGCTGCCCCGGCCCTCCCTGAGCAGGCTGGCAGGGCTTGCAGGGTGATGCCATTTGTCCTTGCTGCCCCTCCCATCCCAGTGCCCCAGGAACAGCCCCGAGCCACCCGTGAGGGACAGGCCCTGCTGGGCCAGGCCTGGGCTCAGCCCTTGGCCTTTCTGCTGCCTCCAACCAGCCCAGGCCTTGCTCAGCATTGCAGTTCCTGCTCACAGCCTTTGGCTCCTGCAATCCTGCCCTCAAGGATCTGCTCTCACCAGTCCCTGGGGAGCCTTTGGCAGTCCCTGCCCTCAGTGGGGCCACTGATGCTCCAAGGGACTTGGAGTTTTGCTTCTGACTCCTTGAGCAGTTTCTTCAACCTTCTCTCAGTGCCTGGGGGTCCTGGACTCAGCCCCAAATCCACTGAGGGGATCATTAAAATACAGAAAACCCTTGAGAGCTCTTTGTCTTCCTTCAATTGTCTTCAAGTCTCCAGGCCTTGTGCAGATGCTTGGAGAGAGTTCGGAGTTTTGTTAAGGAGGAAGATTTCAATGTCATCACTTAACTTTTCTCAAGGGAATGTTTTTCTACTTTTCAGTTCAGAGTGAAAGTCACAGAATCATTCTCCAAGTGACCTTGATGCTGAGTGTCTCCTTAGGAGGTCTGAGCACATTGAAGAAAGAGCCCCTTGTAGGCTGAACCTGTTTGGACAGCCTGCTCCTCATTCCCATCATAACCATGTCATTTTAAATTTTGGCACTGAAACTAATATAGACCAGAATGAAGGGATTAACAGGTCAGGTAGTCATAGTAACAGGACAGAGGTAAAAAGTTTAGAGCCAGATAGACAGCCCTTACTTCCTTTCCTGAAACCCTCCAACTCATTGAAAAGACCACCAACCCAATACCAAGGGAACACTATGCAACCACAATAAGTATGCAACTAATTTTAATAACGAATGTGGAATGGGTGGTAACAGATAGTAAATATGTGTAGGTGTCTTAAAATATGCATGACTTTTATGAATAAATAGAAGACTAAAAGCCTTTGGGAGCAAACCCGTGTGTCCGCCCAGCACTGAAATGAACATATCCTTTTGACTAAACTGGTTGAAATGTATTTTGTCCTTGCCTTTCATGAATCATTTTGGTGACCACGGCAGGACCTTCTCTTCCCGCAGGAACAGATGGGAGTGTGACAGCTCTAGGTGCCCCAGCCCGAGTCCCTCTTGGACAAGAGACCTCCACTCCCACCTGCTTCAGTGTGGGAAATAGACAAGTCTGCTGGCCAAGGACAAAATGTATGATAATGATTTTAAAATTACCCCAGAGTGAGAGGGCCAATTGGTAAGACATAGAACATGTCCTATGCACAATGTGGGCCGAAAGGTATTGCTTGCAAGCAGAAAGAAC
>NC_079353.1:8773152-8804798 GCF_029582105.1 Oenanthe melanoleuca
CGGGCGGGACAGGGACGGGGCAGCCCTGGCTGGGGGCATGGCCTGGTCTGGAACGGGGAGAGGGAGACTGGGAGAGGAGGGGACAGCGGGAGAGGGAGCGAGAGAGCGTGCAGGACTGCGGGAGAGCGTGCGGGACTGTGAGAGAGGGAGAGAATAAACAAGAGCGAGTCGACAAAGCCGCTTCTTTTGCTTCTTTCGCTGCTGCTGCTGCTCCTGCCGTGACCGCTGCCGCTGCTGCTGAAACTGAAGCGCCAGGGCCGTTTGTCCGCGTGTCTGTTTGTCCGTTCCTCGCTCACCCTGTGCCGAGCCCCTCTCTCCCCACTGGCAGCCTTTGGGTCTGTCCAGACACGGGAACTTTGCCATGTTGAGCCAAGATCCAGAGTCTTGACTCCTGCGCAGTAGAAGAGAAATCCCCTTTGGTTGCTGCTGTGCATTGTCCCTGATGAGGCTCAAACACTGTCTGAGCACATTCCCTGAACGCAGAATTTGTACCTGACCCAAGCACCACACTTGTGTCTCCAGCATTCATTTCCAAGAAAAAAAGGGAAAGGCAAACTGTGGGTAGCTCATGGTATTTTACGTTGTCTAAAACTTGCCAAGTCATGGATCTTAGAGCTGAGATCCATTTGGAATTAATGGAATGGAGAAGTAGTGCAAGATGGAAAAGACAAGCATAAAAATAAATAGAGAAAAACATCTTGGATTATTTCTTTCCATTTTCAATTAACTTCTTTAAAGCTGTTTTCAGGTTTTCCCAGAATCTGCTCCACAAGTCCTGTTTGCTCTGTCCAGGAAGCTTTCCTGGAGGAATGAGGTGCAGCTTCTGTCACAAGATGTGCCACCAAATGCAGAATGACTCTTGCAGCAAAGCAGGACAAAGGCTTTGAGAACTTGATAACTTGTTCTTTTCTTTCCTTGTGAGCTGAAGAGCTGTGCCATGGGTAAGGTTTTCATTGTTACCATTCTAACCTAAGAAAACAGGAGGTGGTACCAGGAATTGTTAGGGAATGCAACCATGACTGAATGCAGAGAAAGAATCTCCAGAGCCTGCAGCCACAAGTGGAGAGTTGTGTGATGATCATTCCAACACCCCTATGGACATCTTGAAAGTGATCTAGAATGTGAAAATGGGCTGGCAGAGGGAGATTGTTTCTGTGTTCAGTTTAGCTGATTCTACATCTCTTGCACTGGTGTAAATCAGAAGTACCATCAATTCATGAAAAGCACCAGAACAAGCTGGACCTCTCAGTAGATGACTGAAAGAATCTGAAAAGGAGAAATACTGGGAATGAACTTTGTCTGTAAGAAGGGTAATTTCTCCTAATAATTTCCAGTTCATTCCCTTTGCTTTTGTCCTGTATAGCAAGGCTATTTGCATGCCAGTTTCCCCATTGAAGTGAGAACCCTGAGCTTGTGGAACTGCCTGAAGGATGCCCTGTTCCTCTGCAGGGACACTCAGGCTGAAACAGGAGCCTGGGCCCTGTCTGGGGAAGCCTCCTCCGAGCTGGAATTTGTGCCGTGCTGGGAGAGGAGGAGCAGGGGAGAAGGCTGGGCGCTGTGTGGCAGGAGCAGGAGGTTTGGGCCGCAGGACATTCCGCCTGCGCCGCTGCCCCGCAATGGGCGGCCGTGCCCGGGGCTCTGGGCCCGGCCCCGCGTGCGCTGAGCTCCCGACACTGCGGGAGCTGCCCGGGCTGGGCTCAGGATCCTGCTGGGGCTGGGCAGCAGGCTGGGCTCCCACTGGGACCAGCAGCAGCTGGAAATACCTCTGGGCATCTCCATTTTCTGCTGCTGCTCGGAAGGAACAATGAAGCAAGGTGAGAAGTTCTGGTATCTCTTTGTCCTGGTGGATTTTTTCATTTTATTTGACACTCCAGAGGCAATTTCTGTGATTCTATTTCAGCAGCACCAGCAACAGGGCTGTGTTTGAGCACTGCAAATGTGGCCTGTGTGTATTTAATTCTCCTCAACTTTGTGCTCAGGGACTTGTGAACATTTCAAATCTGCAAATCATGATGCCTGCAATATATAGCCTGAGTTCCCTGTCACAAAAGCACCCTGGGTAGCACTGATTGAAAACGATAATTTCAGTTTTACAGATAAAACTCAAGTGGAAAGCAGAAGAAGGAGAGCAGCCAAGATCTACAATTACCAAGGCAAAGGCAACAAAAAGGCAAGAAAAGCCTTCTGCTGTCACCTCAGGGTGAGCAAAACAGGGTTGAAAGCAGCGCTGGAACCCGACCCTTTCTCTCTCCGAAGGCTGGGTCAGGGCAGCAGAGGCGGCCCTGAGGAATCAGGATGTGGGTGTTTGTTGCTCTGCTCCAGAATTCCCCTGGAAAAAGCCCTTGGGAGTGAGGCAGGAGCAGGTGGGAAGGGGCCGGTGCTGCTGCTGCTCCTGCCCGGGAGCCCCGGCTGGGCTGGGCCAGCGCCCACTGAGCTGCGGCTGCTGCTGCTGCCAGAGCCGGGCGGGACTGGGGACAGGGAATGGACACAGGGGACAGCAAAGGCCTTGGGCAGGAGTGGGGACAGGGAATGGACACGAGGACAGCAAAGGCCTTGGGCAGGACTGGGGACAGGGAATGGACACGGGGACAGCAAAGGCCTTGGGGCTGCAGGGATGTTCACACTCGGGCAGCACCAGCACAGAGCTTCAGCCCACAGTTAACCCCGAGGGAAACGCTGGGGAAAGGCTCCCTTGCAGCCTTTCTTTACTCATCGCTGTGAAGGGACCGAAAATAAAAGGGGAACAAGCCGGGCCTAACCCATTCTCTTTTGGGAGGAGCCATGAGAGTCTGTGAGGGGCCATGAGGTGCTGTAGGAGGCTGTGAGGGGTCCTCAAGGGCTATGAAGAGCAATGAGCAGCCATGGATGGCTGTGAGGAGCCATGAGGGTCCATGAAAGGCTGTGGGAGGCTGTGAGGGGCTGTGGGAAGCCAGGCACCTCATGGAACCAAGGGTCCATTGTGACACTGCAGAACCAAGAAAACTGATGTTGGCAGTACAAAGGGTCATGGAACCAGAAGTCCATTGTGACATTGTGGGGCCTCAGGGAGTCATGGAGACCATTATGGCACTTTGGGACCCACTGGAGCCAAGGGGCCATTGTGACACTGCAGGGCCTTGTATGACCAAGGGGTCATTGTAGCACAGGCAGGGCCTCATGGAATCAAGGGGATCATAGTGACACTGTGGGGCTCTGTGGGACCACAGGGACATTCTGACTCTGTGGAACCAAGGATACCATTGTTACACACTGTGACACCAAAGGGCCTGTTGTAGAAGTCAGGGAACCAATGAGACCATTGGGACATCACAGGGCCTCATGGAACCAAGGGGCCATTGTGACACTGTGTCACCATGGAACCAAGGATACCATTGTGACAGTATGGAACATGGTGGAACAAAGGAGGCCATTGTGAACAGGGGAACCTGCTGATACCATTATGAACTTCAAGTTCTTGTGACACCAAAGGGCCATTGTGGAACTGCAGCACCTTGTGGAACCAATGAGACCATTGTGCCACTGCGGGATCTCATGGAATCCTGGAGACCATTCTGCGACTCTGAGGCCTCGTTGAATCAAGAGGCTTGGCAGGGCCTCATGGAAGCAAGGAGACAATTCTGGCACTCTGAGTCTGCATAAAACCAAGGGACCATTGAGACACCACAGGGCCTCATAGAGCCAGAGCAGCCACTGTGACTCTGCAAGGTCTGATGGACACAAGGGGCCATTGTGACACTATGGTCCCCCATGGAAGCAAAGGGCCAGTGTGACACAGCCAGGTCTTGTGGAACCAAGGGGCCATGGTGATTCTGAGGAGCCCAATAGAACCAAGGGGCCATTGTGACACCACAGGACCTTATGGAATCATGGAGACCATTGTGACACTTTGAGTCCTCATGAAACCAAGGGGCCCTTGTGTCATTGTGCAGTCCCATGAAACCATTTTGACACTGCAAGGCCTCAGGGAAGCAAGGGGCCATTGTGCCACTGCAGAGCCAAGGAGAACATTATGATATTGCTGGGCCTCATGGAAACAAAGATCTGTTGTGATACTGTGGGGCCTCATGGAACCAAGGGGTAATTGTAAAGCTGCAGCGCTCCAAGGACCCAAGAATATGGAACAGACCAGGTTGACTTGGCCTCCTGGGGCCAGAACTGGTCCAGCTGACCTTGGCATGTTGAGGGTTGCTTCTAATCTGCCCCTGAAATCTCGAAGTTTCTGTGGGAAAGAACTTTCTTTCTCCTCCATTTGCCCAGTGGCTGAAATTGGGATACCTCCAAATTTGATTATATCCTTGGATTGTTCCCACCTGAAAACCTGCCAGGACAGACAGCTCTGTCTGGCCATGGTCTCATAGGGACGACATTGCATCTGCATTTAAAGCACTGGGAGACTGTGCTTTTCTCCCATGGAAAGAAACATCTTCCATGTCCAGACATACATGGCCAAATGAGAATCTGCCTCTAAAATTCCTTGTATCCAAGGATAGCTCCCAGACAAAAGCTGCCAGGAATGTCTAGGTTCCCATGGCTTCCTGAGGGCCAGCTGTCATCTGACTTTGAAACATTGGGGCCCTATACTTTTCTTCCTATGGAAGAGAACTGTCCTTCTTTTCCAGATGGCCATGGACAAAACTGGGATTTAGCCTCCCAAATTCCATCTATCCAAGGGTTGCTCCCAGACAAATGCTGCCAAGACAAACAGGTCTGTCTGGCCTTGGCCTCCTTGGGACTGCCTCTAATCAGTCTTTGAAACACTGGGGCTCTGCCCTTTCCTTCCTGTGGAGAAGAATTGTCATTTCGGTCCAGGCACCCATGCCTGAAATGGAATTCCACCTCCTAAACTCTACATATATCCAAGGGTTTCTTTCGGACAAAAGCTCCAGTGACAGACAGGTCTGGCTTGCCTTTGCCTCTGCCTTCAAAACCTGGGGTTCTGTGGTTTCCTTCCTGTAGAGAAGAACTGTCCTTCTTGTCCAGGTGCCCAAGGCGTCAAATCATTGACCACTAGCTAGGGACAAAGGAGCTCTGTGCTCAGTGAAATGGAGACTGAGGAGAGCAAAGGAGAGCCCTGAGAGAGATGGAAGGGTGGTTTCAGGGATGGTAGATCCTTCTGACATAGTGGAAAACAGCCAGAGAAAAAAAGAATTAATGCCAAAGGCAGCTGGGATGGTTCAGAATGGACAGGAGAAAGGAATTTCTCTCCCAGGGCAGGGCTGTGGTGCAACACGTCCCCCAGAAGGAGTCTGGAGCAGCCCAAGGCTTTGTGTGTCCAGGCAGAGGCAGGCAGGACGCAGAGCTGTCAGCAAAGGAAGGGGCCAGCGAGGTGGGGCAGCCGGGGGATGACGACAGCCTGCAGGGACAGAGGCGCAGGGCATGGACACCGTAGGACAGCCTGGGCTGCAGAGGGCACAGGGATGGGCAGCAGCTGAAAGGCCCTGCCAGAGCCAACTGCTGCAGCACTTGGGCCATGGCTGCTGGCCCTGGGCCTGAGGCCAGCAGGGGACAAGTGAGCCTTGCTGTGCTGGGGCCTCATTGCCTCCTTGTCCCTGCTCAGCAGCCTGGCAGGGGCCGCCCCATGGTCCTGCCCTTGGCATTGCACATCTCCAGAGCCCAGTGGCCTGGGAAGAGCCCTGAGCACTGAGGGAGGGACAGGATGTGCCTTGCCAGGGGCTGGGGCTCAGCCTTGGCCCTTTGCATTCGTGAAACACATCCAGGTTTGCTCAGTATCTGGACACCTTTCCCCTATTTTTCTTCATCTATCATCATCGCCTCCAGTGTTTGGCTCTAACTGGAACCTTGGGGAACTTTCTGAGTCTTGTCCCTCAGTGGGACTCATTAAAACTTCAAGAAACTTTGGCATATTAATTTGATTTTGAGTTCTTTAAAAGTTTTTTTGAAAAACACTCTCTTGGGGACTGAATGTGATTTAAAAAAGAACAAACTCCTGAGCAGGTCATTAAAGTCGTTGTGTTGTGTCTCCTGGCACAGAGGGAGATACTGGCAACCAGGAAAAGCTTGAAAAAGACATTTCTGCTGAGGAGCAGCTCCTCTCCCAGCCCAGCAGGGCTGAGGGCACTGCCTGCAGGCACTGAGGGGACAGGAGCCAGGCACAGACAGGCTGAAGGCAATCAGCACTGGGAAGACATTGAGCTGAGACTTCACTTGGGGAAACATCTTCACAGCCCTGGACATGGTGAGTCTGTGGGTGCAGGGCAATGTCCCCTGTGCTCCTGGAGGGATCTCCTGGAGCCAGCACAGCCCACAGCCTGGGGGATGTGTCAGGAGGACTCTCCCAGTTTCTCTGAGGCACAGGAGGAGGAGGAGGATGTGCTGCAGAGCGGGGCTGCCCTGGGCCCTGTCAGAGGGACAGGGCAGGATGGCTCCTGCTGCCAGGGACGGCTGCAAGGGCTGAAGCTGGGGCTGCAGCCAGGACTGCCCAGGGCTGTCCTGCAGAGCAGCTCCTGCAGCCCTCAGGGCTCTTGGCCAGCCCAGGGCATGTGCCACCTGCCAGGGGCAGCTCTCAGCCTGCCTGGGAGCTCCCCATGGACTGTGGGGAGAAGTTTGAGGTGAAAGGAGCCACCCCCATCAGGGCAGATTCCTCCTGCTGTGGAGATGGTGCTGCATGGCCAGGGCTGCTCTCAGCTTTCTCCTGAAGGGAAGGGAAAGGGGCTGTCAGGTGTGTGTGTCACTGAGAATCCTGCACTGTGCCTACTGGGCATCAGCAGATCTGCCTCAAATCTCCTTCACAAAGTGCCTCCTCACCCTCCTCTGCCTACAGACAGCAGCAGCAGCACCGTGGGCAGTGTCTTGAGCTGGGAGGGGTCTGCAGGGCAGAGCTGAGCCCCCAAGGCTGGGCTGGGCTCTGGCAGCACTGACAAGGACAAGGCTTGGAGAGAGAGAATCAGCTCCCAGTAGGAAAAATTCCAGGCAGCAGAGAGCCAGACCAGTCTGGATACCCTCCCTCTTGAGGTGCTAGGGAAAGAGAAAAGGCTTAAAAGAGACTCGCTTTTAAATTGGAGCTTTCCAGAAGTCCACTTTATTTTTCCAGCACATTTTAAGTTTGATTACCCTGAAATAGAGGGAGGTGTAATGAGCCAAGTGCACCTTGGTGGGACCAGCAGGTCTGAGTACACTGGGGCACAGGGAGCTGTTTTCCCTCTGGGCTCCCCAAAGTTATGCTTACAGAAATGCTGATGATGAGAATTTTTGCCACCTCTGAGAAAGGGGAAGTAACTCAAAAGCACCACCTGGCTGCTTTTCAAGCTAAGGTGAGCTCGAAATTTAAAAATTTAAGAGAAATTTTCCCAGAGAAAGAGAAGGAATTTTGAGCGAATTCTTAAGAAATTAGCATAGGATTGACTCCACAAAGTTTGTGCAATTTATCAATGCCTTTTTTTCCAGTGCATGATGCCCAGAGACAGCAAATGTTCAACAGCAGCTCCATCAGTCACTTCCTCCTGCTGCCATTGGCAGACACGCAGCAGCTGCAGCTCCTGCACTTCTGCCTCTTCCTGGGCATCTCCCTGGCTGCCCTCCTGGGCAACGGCCTCATCATCAGCGCCGTAGCCTGCGGCCACCACCTGCACACCCGCCATGTTCTTCTTCCTGCTCAACCTGGCCCTCACTGACCTGGGCTCCATCTGCACCACTGTGCCCAAAGCCATGCACAATTCCCTCTGGGACACCAGGAACATCTCCTACTCAGGATGTGCTGCTCAGGTGTTTTTCTTTGCCTTTTTTCATTGGATCAGAGATTGCCCTCCTGACCATCATGTGCTACGACCGCTACGTGTCCATCTGCAAACCCCTGCACTACGGGACCCTCCTGGGCAGCAGAGCTTGTGCCCACATGGCAGCAGCTGCCTGGGCCAGTGGCTTTCTCAATGCTCTGCTGCACACAGCCAATACGTTTTCCCTGCCCCTGTGCCAGGACAATATCGTGGGCCAGTTCTTCTGTGAAATCCCACACATCCTCAAACTCTCCTGCTCACACACCCACCTCAGGGAACTTGGGCTCATTGCTGTTATTGTCTGTTTAACTTCTGGGTGTTTTGTTTTTCATGGTTTTCTCTTATGTGCAGATCTTCAGGGCTGTGCTGAGGATCCCCTCTGAGCAGGGACAGCACAAAGCATTTTCCACCTGCCTCCCTCACCTGGCTGTGGTCTCCCTGTTCCTCAGCACTGGCATATTTGCCAACCTGAAGCCTCCCTCCATCTCCTCCCCACCCCTGGATCTGTCACTGTCAGTTCTGTACTCAGTGGTGCCTCCAGCCTTGAACCCCCTCATCTACAGCCTGAGGAACCAGGAGCTCAAGGATGGCTTGAGGAAAATGATCATGAACACTTTTCAGAAGTAATAAACTCTCATTTCCCTGTATAGCTCTTCCGGTGTTACTCATTAATGCCCACTCTGTGTATTTTGGGCTTTTTTGCTGGCACAAGTATTATATTTTTGAGAATTTGTTAACTGTGAAACTTTTATCTGTACCTTTTTTTAGTCCACTATTCACATTTCTAGTGTGAACCACAGGCTATATAACCCAGGAACTGTACTGCATATGTGCTTACACAAAATAAAGGACTCGGTATTGCCATATTTGCCTGACATCTCTCCACCCTGACTTCTCTGGAGCTGCAGGGTTGGTGCCTCTAGGCAGAGCTGGGGTGAAAAGGGAACCCCAGTTCTACTCCTCACTGCCTGGCAGCCCCTGGGCTTCTGCTCTATAACCTTCCCTTCCTTCCCTTCCACACTCCCCTTCAGATCCCCTGTGCTAGATTTAAGGCCTCATGGCTCTCTCATCTCAGTCCCAGTCCTGCTGTGTGACTGTCCAGGCACTGCAGGCAGGGACAGGCCATGGGCACTGCTGGGACAGAGCTGGGCTCTGCAGCAGCATTTCCATCATGCAAGGGCATCTCCCCAGTGCAGGGCCTGAAAGCTTCAATCTCCTTCCCAGTTTGCTCTCAAGGATGTTCCCAACACAGCGCCCTGGAGAGGAGAACAGCAGTGACAGCAAAAGTGTGGCAGTGTTCAGGGTGGGGCTGTCCCAGCAGTGTCCCTTGCAAAGCCAGCACTGCTTCCAGCAGTGCCCTCTCACCCCAGGGCACAGAGGTTGTTCTTCCCTGCCTGGAGGGACATCAAGTGACTGGGTCAGGAGTCTGTGTTTGCAGTGCAGGGACATTGCGCAGTCCTGAACATCCTGTATGTGTGTGAGGGGACATAAACCCAGTGAGCACAAACACCTTCAGCTGTTCCTGGAGTTTCCTGAGAGTAAAGTCTCCTGGGAGCCCCTGGATGCAGGGCTGGGATGAGCTCCTGTGCCCAGAGCTCCAGTGTCCATCCCTCTGGCCATGGGGCACCTCGGACAGGGGCAGGGCAGGGTGACTGAGGTCACTGCCAGGCTCTGGAAGTGGCAGCACAGCCCAGGGAGCCCCTGGCCCTGCTGCAATGAACTGTCTGTGTGTGTGCCAGGGAAGGACTCGTGCCCCTGGACACCCCTGGGGCTGTGAGCAGGGCATGGCCCAGCTCAGGGGTGGGCACCTGACAGAGCCCTGACATTTCTGGGGGTGCCCACAAGAGCAGAGTTGAGCAAGGTGAATGTGGTTAAACTCCTCTGGGCATCAAGTGACAACAGAGTGTCTCTGTCACTGTCCCTCCTTACTCAGAAAACAGGAGAAAATAAGGTGAACAATTGTGGGTCACCAAAAAAAGGGATTATTGGTTGGGGTGGGTGAGCAAAAATCAAAGTCCAAATGCAAAAGCAAGGAAAATCATGGAGAGACAAGAATTCAGCACAAGAATTCAGCACATGTAGTGGTTGCTTTGGAAGACAAATGTTTTAATACACAAAATCCAGAGACCCTCTTGTTCCCCTCATTTCCCTGCTCATCAGGACATCCCATGGAATGGAAGATCTCTTGGGTCAGTCCAGCCCAGCTGTCCCATCTCTGTGTCCCCAGGAACACTTGTCCACCCCCATTGTCCAAGCCCATTGGTTTGGGGGTTGCAGAGAAGCTTCATGTGGGGCCAGCCCTGCTCAGGAGCAGCCAAAGCCTTGGGCTGGGACCAAACCCACTCCAGCCATGAGAGCCAAGCACAGCAGGACAGGGGCTGCTCTGGGCAAAGGGAACTCCATCCCAGCCCCACCCAGGCCAAGGGGGCTCAGGGGGCTCTTCCCACCTCTGTTATTCCACAATTCAATGAAACTTTTCCTTGGAGAGCTCTTTGAAGACAGAATTGACAGACAGGCAGAAGCAGAGCTATAAAAAGTACCAGGACAAACAGAGCAGGTCCTGTGAGCAATGAACCTTCCCAGGGCAGTGCTGTGGCAGGAGAAGCACCCAGGAGGAGGAGGAGGATGAGCTCAGTGCATGTGTGTGTGTCCCAAGGCACAGAGGGTGAGGGTGGGCAGAGGTCAGGGCAGGGCTGGCAATGGCAGGACAGAGCCAGGGGCAGTGAGATGGGAGTGTGCAGCCTCCAGGGACACATGCAGCAGCTGTGGGACAGAGCAGGACAAGCTGTGCTGGACTTGGCCAAGGGCCCTGGCAGGGCTGGCAGTTCCCAGGAGAAGCCAAGTCTTGGTGCCCTGGGGCACAGCAGAGTCTGTGCCACCAAGGGCTGGGAGAAGACACCTTGTCCTGAGCCACTGGGGCCCCCTGGCACAGCCCCAGCAAGGCTGGGAACTGCCACCCCTTGTCCTGCCCTCAGCATCCCCCCCACATCCCAGTGGCCTCAGGGATGTGCTGGGACCAGTCCCTGGGGAGCCTTGGTCAGGAATGGCCCTGGGGGCTCCTTCATGCTCCCAGGGACTGCAGGTTTTTCAGAGGACTTTGGGTTTTGCTTTTGCCTTGGAGTCTCTGAGAGCTTTGTGCAACCAGGACCTCCAATTCCTTTCTCCAAGGAGTTCAGGATGAGCCTTCTTGGTGATGAACCTCAGTGGGACTGACACTGAAAAACAGAAACTGCATGAAAAACAGAAACCCCCTAACAACTTCTCATTGTTAGAGTCTAGGCATTACTTTCTTCTGGCCAGGATGTTATTGTGGCCAGCATGTGCAGTAGAAATCATTTCACCCACACATGCCTGGTTTGTGCAGTGAAAATTATTCCATCACATGTGATTCTTTTCTAGGCTTTTCACATATTCACATTCCAAAAGAAATTCACACTCACTGATCTTAAATTACACAATTCTTAGTATTCGATCTCCTATTGGTGATTGATCCTTTTTGCCACTGAAGAGAATTATGTCCTCATTCTTTGATTGTCTTACCAATCCTTTCCCAGACCAGGTGCCTCCAACCACACTGGGGGTGATGTTGTTAATGTCCATTTACCTCCTGTGTATCTTCTGGCTACTCCCAATCTGTACATGTTAAACTCATCAGCCTTTACCCAACCACTGTAAACAGAGTCTTTTGAAGAGAATCTTTAATTCCCCTCCTCCTGGTCAAAGGTAAACACACCCCTGACTGTAGTTACATAAAACAAAAAATCCTGAAAATTGTATAATTTTCAATAATTCCATTTGATTCTGTAACACAATGCTTACCTTGGCTTCATAAAGCCACGCAGTGTCAGAACTGCCCCTTTGGTTCCATGAATCCCTACATTGTCACAAAGGTCTCTATAATCCCATGAGTCCCCACAGTGTCACAATGCCCCCTCGGTTTCATGTGTCCCACACTGTTACATAAATCCTTAGTTCCATGGGGTCCTGTAGTGTCACAGTTCTCTCCTTGGTTCCATGGTGACACAGTTGCCACAATTTCCATGGTACCACAACTGTCCCTTGGTCCCACAAGGCCCCACAGTGTCACAATGGCTCCTTGCTTCCATGACACCATGATGTGTCACAGTGGTCTCCATGATTCCATACTGCTCTGCAGTGTCACCATGGACCACTGGTCAGGGAGGCTCCACAGTGTCACCATGGCCCCTTGGTTCCATGGACCCCACAGTGTCACTGTGGTCCCCTTGGTCCACAAGGCACTGAAATGTCACACTGGCCCTTTGGTTCTATGAGGTTTGGCAGAATCAGAACTCATTCCTTGGTTCCATCAGGCCCTGCTGTGTCACAGTGCCCATGGCTCCATGAGTTTCCACAGTGTTACCATGGTGTTGTTGCATTTGCAGTATCACAATGCTCTCCTTGGCACCATCCCGCCCCAATGTCTCAAGGGCTTTTTGGTTCCATGAGTTTCCACAGTGCCAAAAGGTCTCCTTGGTGCTATAAGGATACAAAAATTCCACATAAACATTGAGCAACACCTGTTTAGCACATCTGGGAACATCTGTCTGCATTCAAAAGAGGGGATAAAGGTGAGAATGGCACCAGCAGTTTCCATCTGCAACAGAGATAAAACAGAGAAAGGACAGGGACAGAGAATTCAGGTGAAAGACTCAGGGAATTCACAGAATCACAGAATCACAGAATCACAGAATCACAGGGTTGGAAGAGACCTTCAAGACCATCAGGTCCAACCCCTTCTTAACATTTCCATATGGCACCCAATGCCATACCCAGTCTTATATTAAACACATCCAGGGATGGTATCTCCACCAACCCCTGGACAGATCATTCCAGTACTTTACCACCCATTCTGTAAAAAAGTTTTTCCTAATATCCAATCTATATTTCCCTTGGTGCAGCTTAAAACTGTGTCCTCTCATTCTGTCAGCTGCTGCCTGGTAAAAGAGACCAACCCCCACCTGACTACAGCCACCTTTCAGGATTTGTAGAGAGTGATAAGGTCACTCCTGAGTCTACTTTTGTCCAGGATGAACAATCCAAGCTCCCTTAGTCACTCCTCACAGAACTTGTGTTCCAGACCCCTCACCAGCCTTGCTGCCCTTCTCCAGACACTCTTCTGCCCCTCCATGTCCTTCCTAAATTGGGAGCCCAGAAGTGGACACAGAACTCAAGGTGCTGCCCAACCAGTGCTGAGCACAGGTGAGGAATCACTGCCCTGGTCCTGCTGGTCACACCATTCCTGATCCAGGAGCCATTGGCCATCTTGGCCACCTGGGCACACTGCTGGCTCATGTCCAGCCTGCTGTCCATCAGTGACCCCAGCTCCCTTTCTGCCTGGCCACTCTCTAGCCACTCTGTCCCCACCCTGTAATGGTGCAGGGGTTGTTAGGACTAAAGATAAGGACCAGTCACTTGGTCTTGTTAAACCTCAACTTGTTGCATTTGGAGCCTGGATCCAGCCTGTCCAGGCTCCTCTGCAGAGCCCTCCTTCCCTCCAGCAGATCCACACTCACACCCAGCTTGGTGCCATCTGCACATTTGCTGATGGAGCACTCAATGACCTCATCCAGATCATCAATGCAGATATTGAAATCCACGCTGGCTGTCCTCTGATCCCACAGCCATCCTGTAGGTGCCCTGTGGTGGCACTCAAGGTGATCTGTTCCATCACCTTGCTGGGCACCAAGGTCAGGCTGACAGGCCTGGGGTTTCTCAGATCTGCATTTCGCCAAATCTGCATCCTTAATAGACTGAATTATGCTGTCTCGTAGTCCAGTGTAGAAGTTTTGCTGATAGCCTTCCTTCTTTCACAGAATATTTTAAACGTCCATAATTTCATGGTCGCTGTACCCCAAACAACCTCTGACCACCACATCTCACACCAGCCCTTCTCTGTTTGTGAACAGCAGGAGACAGAGCTTTCCTTGGCAGTGGCAAGAGAAGGAAACCTCCCAAAGTGCAGCCTGGAAGGCTCAGCCTGGAGGTGAGGAAACAGCAAAGTCCCTGCCAGGGCAGAATGCTGGTGGCCGAGGTGTCCCAGCGTGAGGCTGGGCCGTGCCATGGCTCTGTGTGCCAGGAGCCGGCAGCGCTGGGTGCAGGGAGCCCAGGGAGGGCACAGCAATGCTGGGCTGAGAAATGCTGGGGGGACAGCGAGATGGGCGTGTGCAGCCGGCCAGGGCAGAGGAGCAGCACGCACAGGGGCACAGGCTGCAGGAGAGATGGCCAAGGGCTGGGCAGGGCTGGCAGGGCCAGAGGCACCCAGGCCTTTGTGCCCTGGGCTGGGCAGCGCCTCTGCAGCCCCACAGAAGGAACTTTCCTTGCAGGGGCTGCACTTTGCTGCTGCCCCGGCCCTCCCTGAGCAGACTGGCAGGGCTTGCAGGGTGATGCCATTTGTCCTTGCTGCCCCTCCCATCCCAGTGCCCCAGGAACAGCCCCGAGCCACCCGTGAGGGACAGGCCCTGCTGGGCCAGGCCTGGGCTCAGCCCTTGGCCTTTCTGCTGCCTCCAACCAGCCCAGGCCTTGCTCAGCATTGCAGTTCCTGCTCACAGCCTTTGGCTCCTGCAATCCTGCCCTCAAGGATCTGCTCTCACCAGTCCCTGGGGAGCCTTTGGCAGTCCCTGCTCTCAGTGGGGCCAGTGATGCTCCAAGGGACTTGGAGTTTTGCTTCTGACCCCTTGAGCAGCTTCTTTCACCTTCTCTCAGTGCCTGGGGGTCCTGGACTCAGCCCAAAATCCACCCTGGGGATCATTAAAATAAAGAAAGATTTCAGGAACTCTTTATCTTCATTTGTCTTCAAGTCTGCAGGGCTTGTGCAACTGATTTGAGTCAGCTTGGAGTTCTGTCATGGAAGGAGATTTCAAAATGCACCTCATGAATTTTTGTTTTAATCAAGGGCATATTATTTTAATTTTTCATTTCAGGCTAGAGGTGACTTAAACATTCCTTAAGTTGTCTCGATGCTGAATGTCTTCTTAGGAGGTTTGGGCACAGACAAGAATGAGCTTCTTGCAGCTGACCCTGTTTGGACAAACTGCTTCTCACCCCCAATCTCACCGTGTCTGAAATTGGCCACATAGGATTGAAATCCCAAAACATTGAAACAAAATGATGCACTTTTTCTTTGTAAGTAAATTTATAATAATAATTTATAATTCAATTTAGAACAATAGGTAAAATTATAATAATAGTTTTGCTTTTTAATGATTATATTATTCTATATTTTATTATCTTTTTTATTTACGTAAAAAACTGATACATTTTTATCAACCAAAGGAATGTTAGTTCATTGGTTCTAAGTAACACAATTCCCTTCATTAGTTAATTGACCAGTGTTGGCTCTTCATTTCTCCCACTTTATGTTTATTAGTCCTTTTTATAGTCCTTTAGTATTTTTTAATATTATTTTCTCAGACAGGGTAAGTGGGGCCAATTTGGGGTCACTGGAGACATTTCTGGGGCAGTTTGGGGCCTGGGGAGGGAATTTAGAAAGAACTTGAGGGTCTGGAGGGCACCTGGGGGAGCTGGATGGGCACTCAGAGGGACACTGAGAACAATGATGAAAAAATCAGGCACCGGGGGAGCTCTTGGGGGTCCAGGGAGGCACTTGTAGGTCAGGGAGGGCTGCAGCACCCCCCCACTCCCAGCAGTGCTGCCTCCTTTTAGACAAAACCAAATACTACAGCCCCTCCTCCAATCAGTTCTGACACCTTGTGGACACAACCCAGTACTGCAGCCCCCTACTCCCCCGAACTATCTTTCTTCCCCTTGTGGTCCAAACTCAGCATTGAGGCTCTCCCTTTAATAGCAGTGCTCCCCCTTGTGGACACAGCCTGGTACTGCAGCCCCCACCTTTGAAGCAGTGCTTCCCCGTTGCAGACATAGCATGGTAATGCATGGGCCCCCCTCACCCCCACCCCAAGCAGTGCTGTTGTCTTTGGGACAAAATCCAGTACTGCAGCCCCACCCCCTGACCAGTGATGTCCCTTTGTAGTCACAGCCTGGTTCTGCAGTCCCCTACTTCTGAGCTGTCCTGCCCCTTGTCGACACAGCATGGTACTGTAGCTCCCGCCCTCCCTGAGCTGTGCTGCCTCCTTGTGGACACAGCTGGGTATTACAGCCCCCCATTTCGAGTGGTGTTTCTCCTTGTGGACACAACCCAGTACAGCCACCCCTTCCCACCCAAACAGTCCTGCCCCCTTGTTGACAAAACTTGACACTGCAGCCCCCCTACTCCACGAGCAGTGCTGATCCCTTTAGGAAACAGCTGAGTACTGCAGCTCCCCACCAGAGCAGTGCTGCCCCTTATGGACACAGCGCCCTTTCCTTCGGAGCAGTGCTGCCCCCTTGCAGACATACTGCAGTGCCACCTCCCCAATTAGTGCTGCCCCCTTGTGGACAGAACCCAATACTGCAGCCCCCCCCCCCCCCCCCCCCCCCCCCCTTCTCTTAGCAGTGCTTCCCCCTTCTGGACACAATCCTGTACTGCAGGCCTCCCCTCCAAGCAGTGATGCCCTCTTGTGGACACAGCATGGTACTGCAGCCCCCCCACCCCAAAGAATTGTCATCCCCTTTTGGATACAACCCAGTACTACAACCCTCACCCATTACCCGAGCAGTCCTGCCCCCTTGTGGAAAAAAGTCAGTGCTGCAGGCCCCCCTCTACGAGCAGTGATGCTCCTTTTTGGAAACAGACCGGTACTGCAGCCCCCAATCCTAGCAGTGCTGACCCTTCTGGGGCATAGCACAAGCAGCCACCTCCTTCTGTGTATGCTACACCATTGTGGACAGAGCATGGAACTGTACCCCTCCATCCCTGAGCAGTGCTGCCCCCTGCTGGACACAACCCGGTACTGAGGCCGCCCACTCCCTGAGCCGTGCTGCCCATTTGTGGACACAGCATGGTCCTGCACCCTTCTTTTTCCCCTGGCAGTGCTGTCCCTTTGTGGACACAGTTGGGTACTGCAGCCCCACCCTTCAAGTAGTGCTCTCCCCTTGTGGACACAGAATGGTACTGCAGCCACCCCCTCCATGAGAAATGCTGCCATATTTTGGACACAGCATGGTACTTCAGCCCATTCCTTCTGAGCAGCGCTGACCTCTTGTGGACAAACACCGCTATTTCAGCCTCCCCCAAACCCCCCCCCCCCCCAAATAGTGCTGCCCCCTTGTGGACACAAACAGTGATGCAGCCCATCCCTCTTTGATCATTGCTGCCCCTTTGTGGAAAGAGCATGGTGCTGGATCCCCCCACCCAAGGAGTGCTGCCCCTTTGTGGACAAACCATGGTACTTCTTTCCCACCCCCCGCCCCGAGCCGTGCTGCCCCTGTGTGGACACAGCATGGTACTGCAGCCCACGCCCTCCTGCAGCAGTACTGCCCCCTTGTGGATACAATCCGGTACTGCAGCACCCCCCTCCGAGCAGTGCTGTCCTCTTGTGGACACAGCATGGTACTGCAGCCCCCTCCTTCTGAACAGTTCTCCCCCTTGTGGACACAACCCAATATTTCAGCCATCACACCCATGGAGCAGTGCAGTCCCTTTGTGGGCAGAGCCCGTTACTGCAGGCCCCCCCACCACAAGCACTGATGCCCCCTTGTTGACACAGCATGGTACTTCAGCCTCCGTCGTCCCTGAGCAGTGCTGCCTCCTCCTGGTCACAGCTGGGTACTACAGCCCCCCATTTTGAATAGTATTTCTCCTTGTGGACACAACCTGGTCCTGCAGCTTCCAACTCCCTAGAGCAGTGCTGTCCCCTTGTGGACACAACCCAGTAGTGCAGCCCCCACCCCCCTAGAGAAGTCCTGCCCCCCTTGTGAAGAAAACTTGGTACTGCAGCCATCCCCATCCCCGAGCAGTGCTGCCTGCATGTTGACACAGCCCAATACTGCAGCCCCTCCCCCTGAGCAGTGCAGCCCCCTGGTGGACAAAGCATGGTACAGTATTCCCCTTATTCTGAGCGGTTCTGCCCCCTTGTGGACACAGATCAGTACTGCAGGCCCCCACCCCCTCTGAGCACTGCTGCCCCCATGTGGACACAGACCAGGACTGCAGCCTCCCCCCCAGAGCAGTGCTGCCCTCTTGTGGACATAACCCGGTACTGCAGCCTCCCCCACTCCCAGCAGTGCTGCCTCCTTATGGACTCAGCATAGTACTGAGCTCCCCCTCTTTTCCAAGTTGTGCTGCCCCATTCTGGACAAAGCATATTACTGCAGCCTCCTCCCTGAACAGAGCTGCTTCCTTGTGGACACAGACTAGTACTGCAGCCTCTCCCTCTGAGCAATGCCGTCTGGTTTTGGAGATACCATGGTACTGCAGCCTCCCCCTTCTGAGCATTGCTGCCCCATTTGGATACAACCCAGTCCTGCAGCCCCTGTCTGAGTAGTGCGGTCCCCTTTTGGACACATGGTACTCCAACCTCCCCCTGAGCATTCTGCCCTCTTGTGGACACAATACGGAACTGCACCCCCCTCCCCCTGCCCTTTCCCCAAGCAGTGTTTCCCCATTGTGGACACAGCATGGCACTGCCTTCCAAGCAGTAATGCCCTCTTGTGGACACATACCGGTACTGCAGGTGCCCCCTCCTTCGAGCAGGGTTACCCTCTTGTGGTCAAAGCCTAGTACTGCAGCCTTCCCCCTTTTCAGTGTTGCCCCCGTGTGGACAAAACCTGGTACTTTAGCACTCCCCTCCCCCAAGCAGTGGTGTCCAAATTTGCTCACAGACTGGTACTGCAGCCTTCCCCCCAAGCAGTGCTGCCACCCTGTGGACACAGCGTGGTACTGTAGCCCCCCTCCTTGAGCACTGTTGTGCTCTTGTGCACACAGCATGGTATTGCAGCCCTGCCACCCGAAGAGTGCTGCCCCCTTCTGGACAAAACCCTGTACTACAGCCTGCCCCCTGAGCAGTGCTCCCTCCTGTGGACACAGCTCTGTACTGCAGCTCCCTCATTCCAAGCAGTGCAGCACTCTTGTGGACACAAGCTGGTAGTGCAGCCCGCCCGCCCGCCCATCCCCAGCAGTTCTGACCCCTTCTCGACACAGCATGATACTCCAGCACAACCCGCATGAGGACTGCTGCCCCCTTGTGGACGCAGCAAGGTACTGCAGTCCCCCCCGTTTCCGAGTAGTGCTACCCCATTCTGGATACAACCCAGTACAGCAGCCTCCCCTTTCGAGCAGGTCTGTCCTCTTGTGGACACAGCATGGTCCTGTAGCCCGCCCCCCAAGCAGTGCTGCCCCATTGTGGACACAACCCGATACTGCACCATCCCTCTCCTTGAGCAGACCTGCCCCCTTGTGGACACAGCCGGCTGCTGCTGCCCCGCCCCGTCCCTGTGCAGACCAGTCTAGCCCCCTTGTGGACAAAACTCTGCACTACAGCCCCCCCTCCCCCCAAAATTGCTTCCCCCTTGTGGATACAGCCCACTACTGCAGCCCAACCTTCCAAACACTGTTGCACCATTGGGGAAAGAAGCTGGTACTGCAGCCTCCCCCCAGGAGCAGTGCTGCCTCCTTGTGACAAAGAATGGTACTGCAGTACCCCGCTTCTGGGCAGTGCTGCACCCTTGTGGACACAGCATGGTACTGCAGCCCCCCTACCCCAAGCAGTACTGCCTCCTTGTGGACACAACCCCGTACTGCAGCACCCCCCTCTGAACAGTGTTGTCCAATTGTGGTTACAGCATGCTACTGCAACCACTCCCCCTCCCCCAAGCAGTGCTGCCTCTTCTGTGGACAAAACCCGGTACTGCAGTCCCCCTCCCAAGTAGTTCTGATGCTCTGTAGACACAGCATGATACTCCAGCGCCCCCCCAACCCCTTGATGAATGCTAGCCCTTTGTGGACACACCCATGGGATTTCTCTCTTGAGGTTTCAGAGGGTGCAGACTCCTTTTATTCTAAATTCCGGCCACACGTTGCCCTCTTCCTTTCCCCATTACCCAAAGTTTTAGGAAGGTACAGCCTTCCCAAGCCTGCCTGCCCCATATTCCCTCTTGAACCTGGCATTTTCCCCAGAAGTTCAGAAATTCAGCCTTGTGCAGACCCTTGTCTGTTTCAGGAGCCAAGCTGTCTGGTCCCAGTAAAAAATGTGCTGCCCAAAGTCAGTGGAAAAATTATGAACCTTTTCACAGACCTTAACAGCCATCCCTTCATCCACCAAATGATTTGTAACGACATTAGCACACATCTTTCCTCTCACATTGATGTTTCCTGTGCTGGTAACAGTCTTTTAAGCCCAGCCATTAGCCTCTTCCCCCTTCCATGGGCAGGCTGGTGTTCAGCCATCTCCAGGACAGCAGGGCCCCACCCCACCTCACTGTGCCCTGGGAGGACAAAAACCATCACTCCAAATATCCCCATTCTTCCTTCTTCCTAGGCATTTGGTTCTGTCAGTGGGGTTTGCTGCTGATTGTCACAGGAAAAACAAAAAACCCCTGTGACACTGTGGGGCCCTATGGAACCAAACATCCATTGTGACACCACAGAACTTCACAGAACCAAGAGTCCATGTTGACACAACACGGCCTTGTGGAACCAAGGAGTCCAAAGTCTAAAACACATCTTGCATGGCTCTCCCTTGGGAATATAAATCTCCATGGTGGCATCTTGAAATAAACTTGAGGATGGTGTCTGTTTGTAATGGGGAAACTCAGGAGTTTTCAATTGCTTAAAAAAAAGAAAAGGAAGAAAACCCCTGTTTTCCTGAGTGCAGCCAGATCTCCAAGCAAAGCAGGTCCCAGGTGAGAGAGGACAGACAGGATGGAGCTGGGAAATGTGGAGCAAAGTTGTCCACAGTAGGTTAGAACTCAAGGCACAGCTTCTCTGAGCAGGCCAGACCTCCTGAGGAGAGACCTTGGATCAATATCAGTGACAGAATGCTGCAATCACCCCTGCTCTAAAGAGAAACAGTAATGAAATACACCCTTTAAAATAGGAATACATATTTCTTATAAGCTCTTTGAAATGTTTCTCCATAAATGCAGCAGCAAACCTTCCTAATGAACAGCACCAGACAAGAGGGAAATCAAGGCAGAGCCATGGTTTGTAAGAACTTGCTTGATCTCAATGACCCTGTGGTGCATTTGGTGCTGAGTCCTGGAACCTCAGGGCCTCAGAGGAGTTTGCACAAACCTTTCCAGGAGTGCAGGTCAGAAAAAAAACGCAAAATATCTCAAAGAATTAATGGGTCCCACTGAGGTCCATCCCCAACACAGGCTCACCTTGGATTCCTTGGTGGGGAGAATTGGAGGCCATGATTGCCCAAAAACTATTGAGGAAACTTGGAGAGGAAAGGAAAAAGGAAAGTACCTTAAAAAACCTGAAGTACTGTCCAAGTTTAGGACAAACCTGAGGGGGAAAGCCTCCAAAGGAGCCCCCCAGAGAATAAGCCCCCCTCACAATTTCTCCCCCCCACTGGGCTTGGAAAGAATTTTACTCGGGGGGAAAAGTGGAAAAAACCTATTTATTAACAAACAAAGAAAAACACTCCCCAGCAACAGGAAAGTACAATCCCAGATGACAAAAACGTTTTCACCAGTGTGAGAGACGGTCGCTGCTGGGAAGGGCGAGAAGCTTCTTGGGCAGGCTCCGGAGGCAGTCTCTGATGTCCAGGTCCCGTCTGGAGCCGGTACAGACCTTGGAGCTGAAGGAGAGAAGGGGGAGGGGAAGGCAGCAGCTGGGGCAGCAGCAGGGCAGCGGCAGCCAGGGCAGCAGCAGCGGGGCAGCAGCAGTGGGGCAGAAGCAGCGGGCAGCAGGGCAGCAAGCAGCAGCAGCAGCGGGGCAGCCGGGCAAGCCAAGCAGCCCCGGGGCACCACCCCCCCAGGGGGGGAAGGGACCAGTGGCAGCTCCATGCAGACAGAGAGGTGTGGGGGCGGGAGAGGAGCAGACACAACACCAACCCAGGACATTCCACACCTTATCCCACATCGTGAACGTTACACACGATTGGGATATACACCCACTAACTACAACGTAAAAGCTTTCATCCGACTTGCTCAAACCTTCATCACTTACACATTTCCTCTCATTTCACTTACTCAGACCTTCAACACTTACACATGTCTTTCTGTCTCATCCTACAATCAGTTCTCCCTGTGGTACACGCCATGTTGTTCCATCTTCCTGCATTATCCACCACATGCATCCTGGTCCTTGAGCAAAGACAATCCCACGAATGGGTTTGCCTGTACTTGAGGCAGGATTAACCCATACTGCCTTTCCTAACAGACCTCTAACATGGGCCACTGGGACTTTATCTCCATCCACTATATTAAGGGAGTCAGACTGGGCAGGACCTGCTCGGTTGATGGAACCTCTGGTGTTAACTAACCAAGTAGCCCTTGCTAGATGTTGTTCCCAGTTTTTAAAGGACCCCCCACCCAATGCCTTCAAGGTGGTTTTCAGTAATCCATTGTACCTTTCCACTTTACCTGCAGCTGGTGCATGGTAAGGGATGTGGTGCACCCACTCAATGCCATGTTCTCTAGCCCAGGTGTTAATGAGATTGTTCTTAAAATGAGTCCCATTGTCTGACTCGATTCTCTCAGGGGTGCCATGCCTCCACAGGACCTACTTTTCCAGGCCCAGGATGGTGTTGCGGGCTGTAGCATGAGACACTGGGTACGTCTCTAACCATCCAGTTGTGGCTTCCACCATGGTCAGGACGTAGCGCTTGCCCTGGCGGGTCTGAGGCAGTGTGATATAATCAATCTGCCAGGCCTCTCCATACTTATACTTAGACCACCGCCCCCCATACCAGAGGGGCTTCACCCGCTTCGCCTGCTTGATGGCAGCGCACGTGTCACAGTCATGGATAACCTGAGAGATGCTGTCCATGGTTAAATCCACCCCTCGGTCTCGTGCCCACTTGTAGGTGACATCTCTGCCCTGATGACCCGAGGCATCATGGGCCCATCGAGCTAGGAACAACTTTCCTTGTGTTCCCAATCTAAGTCTATCTTCGACACCCCTATCCTTGCAGCTTGATCTACTTGCTGATTATGTTGTTGCTCCTCATTGGCTCTCTTTCTGGGGACATGGGCATCTACATGGCGAACTTTCACAGGTAGTTTCTCTAATCGAGTAGCGATGTCTTTCCACTCTTCAGCAGCCTAAATTTGTTTTCCTCTGCGCTGCCAGTTCGCCTCTTTCCATTTCTTCAACCATTCCCACAGAGCATTGGCTACCACCCAGGAATCAGTGTATAGAGTTTCGGCCATTCTCTCTCTCTGCGATGTTAAGGGCCAGTTGGACAGCTTTGAGTTCGGCGAATTGACTGGATCCACTCTCTCCTTCAGTGGCCTCTGCAACCCGTCGTGTGGGGCTCCATACAGCCGCTTTCCATCTCCGGTTCATCCCCACGACACGACAGGAACCGTCAGTGAATAGAGCATAGCGTGTTTCCTCTGCCGGTAGCTCGTTGTATGGTGGAGCTTCTTCAGCCCATGTCACTGGTTCTTGTTCTTCATCCATGACACCAAAACTTTCACCTTCAGGCCAGTTTGTAATTATTTCCAGAATCGCAGGACGATTTAGTTTCCCGATGCTGGCACGCTGAGTGATAAGGGCTATCCACTTGCTCCATGTGGCACTGGTGGCATGGTGGGTTGAGGGAACCTTTCCGCTGAACATCACCCCAGCACTGGCAGTCGGGGTGCCAGGAGAAGCTGTGCTTCCGTACCAATGACTTCTGAAGCGGCTTGGACTCCCTCGTAGGCGGCCAAAATTTCCTTCTCCGTTGGGGTGTAATTGCCCTCAGACCCTCTGTAACTTCTGCTCCAAAATCCCAGGGGTCGGCCTCGGGTTTCACCAGGCACCTTCTGCCACAGGCTCCAGGACAGACCATGGTTCCCAGCTGCAGAGTACAGTACGTTCTTTACATCTGGTCCAGTCCTGACTGGGCCAAGAGCTACCGCATGGGCAATCTCCTGTTTAATCTGGGCGAAAGCTTGCTGTTGTTCAGGGCCCCAGTGGAAATCGTTCTTCTTGCGAGTGACCTGGTAGAGAGGGCTCACAATCTGGCTGTACTCAGGATGTGCATTCTCCAAAAGCCTATGGCACCTAGGAAAGCTTGAGTCTCTTTCTTGTTGGTAGGTGGGGACATAGCTGTAATTTTGTTAATGACATCGGTAGGAATCTGACGCCGTCCATCTTGCCACTTCACTCCCAGGAACTGGATCTCACGAGCAGGTCCCTTAACCTTACTCTTCTTAATGGCGAAGCCGGCTTCCAGGAGGATTTGGATAATTTTCTCTCCTTTCTCAAACACTTCTGCTGCTGTGTTCCCCCATACGATGATGTCATCAATATATTGTAGATGTTCCGGAGCCTACCCTTTTCCAGTGCAGCCTGGATCAGTCCATGACAGATGATGGGACTGTGTTTCCACCCCTGGGGCAGTCGGTTCCAGGTGTACTGCACGCCCCTCCAGGTGAAAGCAAACTGAGGTCTGCACTCTGCGGCCAGAGGAATGGAGAAAAACGCATTGGCGATGTCAATGGTGGCATACCACCTTGCTGCCTTGGACTCCAGCTCGTACTGCAGCTCCAGCATGTCCGGCACGGCAGCGCTCAGCGGTGGAGTCACTTCATTCAAGGCACGATAGTCCACAGTTAGTCTCCATTCTCCATTAGATTTTCGTACAGGCCAGATGGGGCTGTTGAAGGGTGAGTGGGTTTTGCTCACCACCCCTTGGCTCTCCAGCTCACGGATCATCTTGTGGATGGGGATCACAGCATCTCAAGTCGTCCTATATTGCCGGCGATGTACTATTGAAGTGGCAATTGGCACTCGTTGCTCTTCTCCTTTCAGAAGTCCTACTGTAATGGGATTCTCACCAGTCCAGGCAGGGTGTTCAATTGGCGGATGTGTTCTGCCATCACAGCTGCTATCCCGAATGCCCACTTAAGGCCTTTTGGGTCCTTAAAATACCCACTCCGAAGGTAATCTATGCCCAAAATGCATGGGGCCTCTGGACCAGTCACAACAAGATGTTTCTTCCATTCCCTTCCAGTTAAACTCACTTCAGCTTCCACCAGGGTGAAGTCCTGCGAGCCACCTGTTACACCAGCGATGGAAACGGATTCTTCCCCCACATATCTTGATGGAATTATCGTACATTGGGCACCTGTATCAACTAAAGCTCGGTACTTCTGTGGTTTCGATGTGCCAGGCCACCGAATCCACACAGTCCAAAAGACACGATTTTCCCTCGCCTCACCCTGGCTAGAGGCAGGGCCCCTCTAAGCCTGTTTATCTTTCTTCCCTGGGGCATGCATCTTAGAAGTTCCTTCGAGAGGGTCAGACATGTCATTATCACTATCATATTTGGCACTTTGGGTACGGGCAACAGGAGCGGCTCTCCTTCGGATGGAACTTCCGCTTTCAATCTTGCCTTCCTTCAAATCCCTCACCCGTCGTGCCAGAGCAGCGGTAGGCTTTCCATCCCACCTCCTCATGTTCTCCCCAGAATCCTGCAAGAAAAACCATAGCTCGGCCCGGGGAGTGTACCTCCTCTCCCCATCGGGAGAACGTCTACGTTGGTTGCCAGGACGTCTAATTTGCACAGCTGAAATTTGGAGGAGGTCCTCCTTAATTTCCTCCCTGAGCCTCTTATGATTTTCCTCTATCTTGTCCTCTAAGTTCTGCAAGCGAGTTTCCACGGCGGCGATTCTGGCATGGGTTGGGCCATGCACAGCATCCGCGTAAGCCCGGAGCTTCTTCGCCATGTCCAGCACCGTTTCATATACCTCTTCCCGCTTCATTATTGCCAAAGCAGACGCATATTCAGATGGCCCGAGTCGCACCAGCTTCCTCCACATCACAGGTGTGCATGGTACCAGGTCTGGATTCCTAGTTGTTATATCATCTGAAAAAATAATCTCCGCCACTGCCATCTCCCTCAGACGTTGGATCCC
Source organism: Oenanthe melanoleuca (assembly GCF_029582105.1). NCBI lineage: Eukaryota > Metazoa > Chordata > Aves > Passeriformes > Muscicapidae > Oenanthe > Oenanthe melanoleuca. Next base: position 8,798,820 of record NC_079353.1, read on the forward strand.
TTGCTCTATGGTTTTCCACTTGGTCTGCTGCATATACAGGTCATCAGCACACAGATATCTTTGTGCCACGCTGTCTAAAACACGTGCCCAGAGGCTTTGAGGGTTAGCCTCCCTCATCATTCCTTGATTGATGACCGGATCATGAGACAGGGATCCCAGGTGTCTCACTTCAGTGCCATCTAGGATGGTAGCCTCGCCTGCCGCATCCCAAAGCCGGACCAGCCAACTAATTATGGATTCATCGGGCTGTCTTGTATAATCCTTTCTTAAACCCCGAAGATCTTTTAAGGACAGGGACTCATTGTTAGTTTCTGATCTCACACCAGTGGTTTTAACTCTTGATTTTAATCAGGAGGTGTTGAAGGTCCTTCTCCTGCATCCTCATCATCATCCTCCACTGGCCGATCGGTCTTCTTGGTGCACTTCCCACTCCTTGTACTGGTAGCCACAGCCATTGGTTGAAGCTTGCTTTCTAATTTCATCCCTGTCCTCGAGCCTGGGGTGTTAACTACAGCCTGAGTAGCTGGCATAGTAGCTACGTTATCTCCCTGTTCCCTTTCCTTTGTTTGTTGTTCTCCACTATCTAACAGGGTACGATAAGCATACGCCAGAGCCCAGCTCACTGCAGTAATCTTTTTTTCCCTGGAGTTATGGTGGCATTTCTCTTTCACATATTTTACCACCTCAGCCGGGTTCTGAATTTGCTCATGTGAAAATCCCAAACCATAGGATCAGAAAATTCCTTTAACATCTGGCCCAGGTCCTGCCATTTTCCACACCACTCAGGACTCCTCACACTTTGTCCTGCTGCTAAATCAGGAGTCGCACCAGCACCTCTAGAAATCTCAGCCCTGATTTTATGTAAACTGTAAACTGTGTAGAGGAAGCTTACAACATTAAACATCAGAAAGATGATCTCTTTAATACTAAAGGAGAACTGCACATATCCTAATAACGATGTAAAAAATTCAGAGGAGACAAAGGGAAGCAAAGGCTGAAAAGCCTCCTCCCCTGCTTCTCCTCTAATAAACTGGATACATATCCATAACCAGGATCCAGAAGATATCCCTGGAACCGATTCCAGCATTTTCATAAACCTCTTACAAGCCATTGCAACCAAGCCCAGTCCAATCAATATTTTGGTCATTATCCCTCTAGTATAAAAACTACAAATAAGGGACAGTACTGGAGCTATTTCCGGGCAGGAAAATAACCCCAGAGACCAAAGAGGCATTAAAACCTCAAAAAACCCCAGTATCCAGACCCACGTACTGAAATACATTCCAAACAGCATTATATACAGTTACACAGTTTTTTCCACTTTCTTCGGTTCCCCGTACGGGCCACCAAATTATTTGTCCAAGTTTAGGACAAAACTGGGGGAAAGCCTCCAAAGGAGCCCCCCAAAATAAACCCCCCTCACAATTCCTCCCCCCCACTGGGCTCGGAGAGAATTTTACTGGGGGGAAAAGTGGAAAAAACTTGTTTATTAACAAACACAAAAAAAACACTTCCCAGCAACAGGAAAATACAATCCCAGATGACAAAAGAACTGTTTTCACCAAAGTGAGAGACGGTCGCTGCTGGGAAGGGCGAGAAGCTTCTTGGGCAGGCTCCGGAGGCAGTCTCTGATGTCCAGGTCCCGTCCGGAGCCGGTACAGATCTTGGAGCTGAAGGAGAGAAGGGGGAGGGGAAGGCAGCAGCAGCCAGGGCAGAGCCGGGGCAACAGCAGCAGCGGGGCAGAAGCAATAGGGCAAAAGCAGGGGCAGAAGCAGCGGCCGGGGTAGCAGCAAGCACGCAGCAAGCAGCAGCAGCAGCCGGGGCAGCAGGGCAAGCCAAGCAGCCCAGCCCCCGGGGGGGAGAAAAGGGCACCGGCGGCAGCTCCATGCAGACAGCAAGGTGTGGGGGCGGGAGAGGAGCAGACATAACACCAACCCAGAACAACAACCTGCTCCTCACCCCCAACATCACCAACTCATGATATCTCCCACCTGGGACTGACAACCAAAAATATAAAAAAAAATTCATCAATTTCTCTTTAAAATAAAAATGTTATTAAATAAGAAAATTATATTTTTCTGAGATATAATATTACTATTCTATACATTTTAACCTAATTTTTATAATTATATTCAGAATCTTTACATTATTAGCAACCAAATAAATTATTGGTCATTTTTCTAAGTAACACAATTCCTTTAATTAATAATAAAGCTCTATTTGTTATTTCTTTCTCCCTCTTTAAGATAATTCGTAATATTTGTAATCATTTTACCATCTTTATTATCAACTTTTTCTCAGACAGGGTCAAGGTGGGCACTTAAGGGTCCAGGGAGACTTTTCTGGGGCACATTCAGGGCAGTTTTGGGTCTGGGAAAAAAATTTGGAAGGAAGTCTTGGTTCAGAGTGGCACTTGGGGGTCCAGGGGTGCACTTGGAGGTCACGGAGGAGAATCTGGGACCCTTCGGGGTCCGGGCGGGCACTTGGGGGCTGTAACGGGCTCTGTGGGGCACGGGGCATGATGGGAGTTGTAGGCACGGGTGTCATATGGATTAAAGGGGCTGTGGAGCATCATGGGAGCTCTTGCGCAGCTGCAATGTCTCTCCGTGCGGCGGGGGGCATGATGGGAGATGGAGTCTCAGCTGGAATGGCGTGTTACCGGAACGTGGAGCATGATGGGAGCTGTAGTCCCGGAAGTGCCTCTTGCGGAGAGTTTGGGGTCCGGGAGGGCACTGGGGGCACTTTTGCCTCTGAGCAGCGAGTTGAGGTCCTCAGAGGGGAACGTATGGTTCGGAAGAGCTTGGAGGGATCTTGGGGGGCTCTAACCGGGCTCTTCAGGGCACGGGGCACGGCAGGAATTTTAGGCGACTGACTGGGTTATGAGGTGCTCTGAGCTCGCGGGGGATGGCAGGAGATGAATTTCCAGAAGTGCCTGTAACGGGCATCTGCGGGCTTGGGAGCATTTAGGGGATTCGGGGACATTTTTGGGAGGTTCCCAAATGGTCGCTGAGGGGAAGCCTTGGGATCCTGGCGGTTCTGGAGGACATCTATTGGACATATGGGGGGGAACGCCGGTGTTCTGTGGAGCGCGGGGCATGATGGGTATTGTAGTCCCGGCTCCAATGGGGCTCTATGGGGCCGCGGGGCATGACGGGAGTAAGAGGCAGAAAGGAAAGATGGCGCCGACTCCAGGCACCACCCCTGAGACCCCGATCCCCGGCGCTGAACCTCCTTGGTGGCACCTTGGGCTGGCACACACCTGAGGAGTGTGTCTGTTTTCCATAGGGAAAATTAGGAGTTTTAGATTGCGTAGAAAATAACAAAAAGGAAACACTCTTCTTTCCCTGAGATCAGCCAACTTTCCAAGTAAAGCAGGTCCCGAGTGAGTGAGGGCAGACAGGATGGGGTTGGGAATGTGGAGCAAGGTTGTCCACACTGGCTCAGACCTCAAGGCACAGCTTCTCTGAGCAGACCAGATCTCCTGGTGAAACAGGGGATTTAAGGATTAAAATAGAATGAAGAATATAACCTAGTATCAGTCACTGTGTGCTTATAAGGAAAGGAATGCACGATGTATAACATATAGTATCAGTCACTGTGTGCTTAAATAGGGAAGGAATGCACGATAAGAGACCCCTGAAGTATAGGAAGGTGTCCCTCTCCATAAAAGTACAAAGTCTGCGACCAAGAGACTACAAGCGCATGCGTGGAAAGACAAGGTGAAAAGTTCAACTAGTGAGGAAGACTTTTACTTCATCGTTTTCTGCCCACAGACTCATTTGAAGACCACCGACTCAATAAACTACGCAGCCGCAATGAATATGCAGCTAATTTCCATACGAAGCGGGAAAACAGGCGGGACAGAAAATCAATATGTATAGGCGATTTAGAATATGCATGTACTTCCTAGATAAATAGAAGGTTAAGAAGCATGTAAGGTACGCAGGATTTGGGAGGATGCTCTCCCCCTGCGTCCAGCGCTGAATAAAATACGTACCTACTCCACAACTTTACGGGCTGTGAAGTCTATTTTCCGCGCTTCACTTGGCACCCCAGATGGGACCTTCCTGTCTATCTGAAGGACTGAGCTGAGGGCCGGAAGACTCCACGGCGCGCCCCGGGATTTCCTGGAGGAGACCCCGACCCCGGCTCGCTTACTGCAGCGACAGAAAGGACCACTGGCTGGCGGATGAAATGGTACGTATTAATTCTGAGGGGTTTGTAAGACATATACACGCGTGATTGGAGGGCTGTTGATAAATCGCAGGAGACGTCCTGCGTGTAACATAGTCTCTGGGTAGGTCGGGCTTGCAAGCAGCAGGGCCGGTGGAGTTACCGGCGAAGGGATGCGAACACCGGTGGGGCCGCTCTGTTCCCTTGTCGAGAAGGGAGGAGAGGGGCTGGTGAAGGAATTCGCTGACTGATAGAGCAGCCGCGGAGCGACCCTCGATCGCGGGTCGAGTGAATTCCTGCTCCCGTGTCATCGGAGCTGAGGTGGTGTGTGTGTTGGAGTCCGGACATTGCGAGCAGAGAGAGTGAATGAGTGAGTGAGACGTACCCAGGAGGGGAGTAAGTGTGAGGTATTTGCTTCAGAAAGGCAGAATTATTGTGTATTGTGTGGTGTGATGCGAGCGGGACTGTAGCTGTGCTGAGAATATAATGATTGTTAGTAAAACGTATGAATAATAAGTGTGCTGTTTTCGTGCAAGAGTGAGTGTGCTGCGTTGATACATTGTGTGCTTTGTTTGTGTACTGAGACGAGTGAAAAGGGGTCCCCTTTCCAACGGTTTGGGTGTGATCCTTGGGATTTGTGAACCTAATAGACAGCCAAATAGAGAAAGGAAACAAATTGACTGATCCAGCAGTTGGTATTGTGTGTGTGAAGGGGATTGGAAGGAAATTCTAAAGTTCAGTAAGGAAAAGTTTAGGTGTAAAGTAGGCAGGGGACAAAAAGAGAAGAATGGGATCTACACAGAGCACAGAAGTCCCTAAAGCCAGCCCTTTAGGGTGCATTATAACACACTGGAAAGAAGTTGCAGGAAACTGGCGGCACTGAAAATAAATCCACCCTAATTAAATATTGTAGCCATTGGTGGCCACTTTATAGACTAGACCACGGAGTAAGGTGGCCACCCACTGGGACTTTAGATTATGATACTCTGCTGCAACTAATGCTGTTTTTAAGAAGAGAGGGCAAATGGACTGAGGTCTCCTACTGTGATATGTTCTTCTCTCTCCGAAACCACCCTAAATGGCAGAGAGACTGTGGGATTAAGGCACCCTCTGACCCTTTAGTTTTAGCCCTTGAGAAGGAAAGGAAAGCAAATAAAGGGAAACTTAAAAGGTGTTGTTCAGCATGTGATATAGGTGAGCGGTGTACCAGATTAGACAAAATGCACAATTTGGATATGCAGGAACAGGATATGAGTGACCTATTCAAATCTCCTTCTCAAACTCGGGGACAGAGAGATGATGATTCAGAAGGAATACGTACTCCAGCCTATTCTCCTCCCAGAAGCCCTGTGTCTTCTAGGACGAGAAATAAGGTGCTACAACACCCTTTGAGACAGGCTGTGGGACCAGAAGGAGGGAGACTTCTAGTAAAAGTACCCTTTTCTACTATTGATATAGAAGCATGGGAAAAAGTTGCTAAAAACTACCGTAGTGACCCAATAACTACAGCAAAGCGTTTGCGGTATATTATAAAACAACATAATCCAGATTGGTCTGATATACAATTATTGCTGGATGCATTAACTGAAACAGAAAGCAATTAGTCCTGAAAACAGCAGGGGATATAGCAGAGGATTATTATAAGGCCCAGCAAAAGGACGTAAAGGAGTATTTCCCCCTCCAGAATCCACAGTGGGATCCAGACAGGACAGCAGAAATGCAAAAGTTTGAAAGCTACCAAGAATGGATAGCAAAAGGGATGGAACGAGCAATACCTAAACCTATAAATTGGTCAGCACTATATGC
>NC_079353.1:8804898-8843180 GCF_029582105.1 Oenanthe melanoleuca
ACCGTGCACTCTTTTAACTCCGCATAGGGAAGAGCACTGCAGTGTACCTAACACTAAGGAGAAAGCACACAGTAGTTCTCACTTTGCACTACACTTAGAAAGGTGCTATGAATAGCAACAGGTTTATTGGTACTGTGCTCCAAAGGCTAAGGCAAGACATGTACAGTACAACACACACAAAAGACAGACTGCACCACAAACAAGTGACACGACACCCACTGGAACTGCTCTACCCTGTGCACCTCAATATGGGCTTCAAATTGACACTTTCCCATTACAGGGCCAAAGGGGCCGCTTCTTAGACATCCCCGCCTCTAAAGCTGCCTCAAAATATCCCTCCTGACAATTCAAGACCCAGCACCCCCCTCTCATCCCCTACGCAAATCATGCCCCTTCACTTATCTGTCAGACATCCAGGGAACCAGGGAAGAGAATCCATGTCGTGTGTGATGAAATGCCTCCTGCAAGCTGGAAAATTCCTGCCCGCACCAGGCTGTTCCCTCTTAGTCAGCTACAAACAAGAAAATTAAACATCAGTGTATCCTCTTAGCAGCACACCCACCGAAACCAGATGCCTCCACTACTCACCATCTCCCAAGAATGCCCGGGTCCTCAGGGCACTTCTGCCACTCTCAGTGACTGATGCCATCTTCACAGGATATATCTGGATTAAGAGGAGACAAGGTGATGTGGCAGGGCTGAAACTAGACCGACCCACCCTCCGCCTCCCGCACTCCCCAACTCACCGCAATAGCTCGGATGATGCCAAAGGCTACCCGGACGGCACCTCCAAATAGGAAAAGGTGAAGGGTTAATCAAAGATTCCTGTAATACTTCCGGAGAGCTCACATAAGTGGTGAGCAGTGTCTGTTGCCAGGTAAGTGAGGTGATCTCACCTTAATACCAGTGCACTTCCTAAAACACCCAAACAGTAATAGTTGCTTAGAATTGTACCAGAAATTGAGACCTCAGCAAATACAACTGCTTCTGTAAACTGGTCACTGCTCACGTTAGCCTCATCAACTTCGCTGCCAATGTTCAGCTTTGATTCCTAAGAAAAAAAGACAAAGAAAAGTGCTGTAACAAACTCATCATTTACCCTTCCCCTGCAAAGGGAAACTGTAACTGACCTTCTCATGGGAGCACCCTCAGCCAGGATGAGCCCTCTGTTTCAGATAATATCCATCTGCATCTGAAAAGAAGTTAGGACAAAAGTTAAAGCCCTGCAGGGTAACTTAACACCTCCAGACATATTGACTCAATCTGCATTTATCTTCTAGAGTCAAACTACACCCCACAGTACACATTACAAATCCCTAGGACTGGTCCTATTCCACCCGTTCCTGGACTACGCACCAGGGCAGAGCAGCTCTGGGCCAAATACGTGCAGGCACCCGTGACACTGGACATGACAAATGCGGGGATGACACTGGGAGGAAAAAATTCTGGGCCAGAAGAATGACCGTGAAGAGGAGAGAATGCAATATGAGATGACCTAGGGGAGACTGATATCAAGCTGACAAGGCTGGAAAAAGATGCTAGCAGAAGCATTTTTTCTAACAATCACTGAAAGATGCCTCAGAATCCTGTGGCCAGTATCTTCTCCCTATCTTCAGGTTCTTCTAAGTCCCAATCAGCTGTCATGGATCCTTGCAGTGCACGGCTGTCAATACAGTGCAGAACAAGACTTTTAAAAGACATTAGGCTGTAGGCTTCTAAGCAGAGATGTTACTCAGATGCCTTCCCAAATCCACAGTGAGATTCCATGGCACAGGCACCAGGCCTAGGAATGTGGAGAACTGAGACACTAATAACAACTCCAGAGTTTCTGATATGCCCAAAGAGCTAAGGCAAGACTTGTACAATAAAACACACACAAAAGACACACACTGCACCATAGACAAGTGACATGGCACCCACCGGAACTGCTCTACCCTGTGCACCTCAGCATAGGCATGAAATTGACACTTGCCCATTACGGGGCCTAAGGGGCTGCTTCTTGGACATCCCTGCCGCTAAAGCTGCCTCAAAAAATCCCTCCTGACATGTTTAGGCCCAGCATTCCCCTCTCATCTCCTCCGCGAATCATGCCCCTTCACTTATCTGTCAGACACCCAGGGAACCAGGGAAGAGAATCCATGTCCGATGTGATGAAAAGCCTCTTACAAGCTGGAAAATTCCTGCCCGCACCAGGCTGTTCCCTCTTAGTCAGCTACAAACAAGAAAATTAAACATCAGTGTATCCTCTTAGCAGCACACCCACCAAAACTAGGTAATTCCACTACTCACCATCTCCCAAGAAAGCCCAGATCCTCAGGGCATTCGGCCACTCTAAGTGGCTGATGCCATCTTCACAGGATATATCTGGATTAAGAGGAGACAAGGTGATGTGGCAGGGCTGAAACTAGACCCGACCCACCCTCTGCCTCCCGAACTCCCCGACTCACCGCAATAGCTCGGATGATGCCAAAGGCTACCCGGACGGCACCTCCAAATAGGAAAAGGTGAAGGGTTAATCAAAGATTCCTGTAATACTTCCGGAGAGCTCGCATAAGCGGTGAGATAAGTCTGTTGCCAGGTAAGTGAGGTGATCTCACCTTAAAACAAGTGCACTTCCTAAAACAAACAGACAAAAATGGATGCTTAGAGTTGCACCTGAAATTGAGACCTCAGCAAAAACAGCTGCTTCTGTAAACAGGTCACTGCTCACCTTGCCCACTTCAACTTCGCTGCAGATATCCATCTTTGATTCCTAAGAAAAAAGACAAAGAATAGTGCTGTAACACACTCATCATTTACCCTTCCCCTGCAAAGGGAAACTGTGACTGACCTTCTCAGGGGAGCACCCTCAGCCAGGATGAGCCCTCTGCTTCAGATTGAATCCATCTGCATCTGAAAGGAAGGTAGGACAAAAGTCAAAGCCCTGCAGGATAACTTAACACCTCCAGACATATTGACTCAATCTGCATTTATCTTCTAGAGTCAAACTACACCCCACAGTACAAATTGCAAGTCCCTAGGACTGGTCCTATCGCACCCGCTCCTGGACTACGCACCTGGGCAGAGCAGCTCCGGGGCAAATGTGTGCAGGCACCCGTGACACGGGACATCAGAAATGAGGGGATGACACTGGGAGGAAAAAATTCTGGGCCAGATGAATGACCGTGAAGAGGAGAGAATGCAACTTGAGATGACCTAGGGGAGTGTCCTGGGTTGGTGTTGTGTCTGCTCCTCTCCCGCCCCCACACCTCTCTGTCTTCATGGAGCTGCCGCTGGTGCCCTTTCCCCTCTCCCCCGGGGGGGTGGTGCCCGGGGGCTGTGCTGCTTGGCTTGCTCGGCTGCCCGGCTGCTGCTGGCTTGCTGCTGCTTGCTGCCCGCTTGCTTCTGCCCCGCTGCTTCTGCCCTGCTGCTTCTGCCCCCGCTGCTGCTGCCCCGGCTCTGCCCTGGCTCTGCCCCGGCTGCTGCCTTCCCCTCCCCCTTCTCTCCTTCATCTCCAAGATCTGTACCGGCTCCGGACGGGACCTGGACATCAGAGACTGCCTCCGGAGCCTGCCCAAGAAGCTTCTCGCCCTTCCCAGCAGCGACCATCTCTCACACTGGTGAAAACGTTTTTTGTCATCTGGGATTGTACTTTCCTGTTGCTGGGAAGTGTTTTTCTTGTGTTTGTTAATAAACAAGTTTTTTCCACTTTTCCCCCCGAGTAAAATTCTCTCCGAGCCCAGTGGGGGGGAGGAATTGTAAGGGGGGCTTATTCTCTGCGGGGCTCCTTTGGAGGCTTTCCCCCAGTTTTGTCCTAAACTTGGACAAATAATTTGGTGGCCCGTACAGGGAACCGAAGAAAGTGGGAAAAACTGTGTAACTGTTTATAATGCTGTTTGGAATGGATTTCAGTATGTGGTTCTGGATACTGGGATTTTTTGAGGTTTTAATGCCTCTTTGGTCTCTGGGGCTATTTTCCTGCCCGGAAATAGCTCCAGTACTGTCCCTTATTTGTAGTTTTTATACTAGAGGGATAATGACCAAAATATTGATTGGACTGGGCTTGGTTGCAATGGCTTGTAAGAGGTTTATGAAAATGCTGGAATCGGTTCCAGGGATATCTTCTGGATCCTGGTTATGGATATGCATCCAGTTTGTTAGAGGAGAAGCAGGGGAGGAGGCTTTTCAGCCTTTGCTTCCCTTTGTCTCCTCTGAATTTTTTACATCATTATTAGGATATGTGCAGTTCTCCTTTAGTATTAAAGAGATCATCTTTCTGATGTTTAATGTTGTAAGCTTCCTCTACATGGTTTACAGTTTATATAAAATCAGGGCTGAGATTTAGCAGCAGGACAAAGTGTGAGGAGTCCTGAGTGGTGTGGAAAATGGCAGGACCTGGGCCAGATGTTAAAGGAATTTTCTGATCCTATGGTTTGGGACTTTTCACATGAGCAAATTCAGAACCCGGCTGAGGTGGTAAAATATTTGAAAGAGAAATGCCACAATAGCTCTAGGGAAAAAAAGATTACTGCAGTGAGCTGGGCTCTGGCGTATGCTTATCGTACCCTGTTAGATAGTGGAGAACAACAAACAAAGGAAAGGGAACAGGGAGATAACATAGCTACTATGCCAGCTACTCAGGCTGTAGTTAACACCCCAGGCTCGAGGACAGGGGCGAAATTAGAAAGTAAGCTTCAACCCATGGCTGTGGCTACCAGTACAAGGAGTGGAAAGTGCACCAAGAAGACCGATCGGACAGTGGAGGATGATGATGAGGATGCAGGAGAAGGACCTTCAACGCCTCCTGATATTAAATCAAGAGTTAAAACAACTAGTGTGAGATCAGAGACTACTAATGAGTCCCTTTCCCTAAAAGATCTTCGTGGTTTAAGAAAGGATTATACAAGACAGCCTGATGTATCCATAATTAGTTGGCTGGTCCGGCTTTGGGATGCAGCAGGCGAGGCTACCATCCTAGATGGCACTGAGGTGAGACATTTGGGATCCCTGTCTCATGATCCGGTCATCGATCAAGGTATGATGAGGGAGGCTAACCCTCAAAGCCTCTGGGCACGTGTTTTAGACAGCGTGGCACAAAGATATCTGTGTGCTGATGACCTGTATATGCAGCAGACCAAGTGGAAAACCATAGAGCAAGGGATCCAACGTCTGAGGGAGATGGCAGTGGCAGAGATTATTTTTTCAGATGATATAACAACTAGGAACCCAGACCTGGTACCATGCACTCTGGTAATGTGGAGAAAGCTGGTGCGACTCGGGCCATCTGAATATGCGTCTGCTTTAGCAATAATGAAGCAGGAAGAGATCTATGAAACGGTGCTCAACATGGCGAAGTGTGGAGAGTATTGTTCAAACTTGGTTAGCTGAGAGAGGACATAGTCAAGCAGAGTTACTGCAGATGGTTTAAGTAGAGCAAAGGCTAGCCCAAGGACAAAGGTCCTTGTGACAAGGGAGTTGTGGTGACAATGCTTATCGCAGCAAGAAAAAACAGAACTAAAACAGAACTAAAAACCGCAGACATATAACAGCAAACCACAGAAATGTAGAAGCAGTTAAAAACAGAATATTGCAAAACTAACTTATGCAAGATGAAGATAACCAATAATGAGCTTGGCTTTTGTAATATGTATGAAGCTAATTAAGAAGTGTATAAAAGCAGAACTGTTTTATCAATAAATCGGAGTCTTGCTGATGACCATCACGTGTCCGCAATCTCCCTTTCTCCGACAAATGGTGACCCCGACGTCGCCCTCCTGATCAACAAAGAAAACGGGGGAGGATGTGCCACGGCGGAGAAAGTAGGAGTTGGGTCCTGATTGCAGCCAGGACAGTGCAAAAATCTGCCAGACAGACGGCACCCCCGAAGACCATAAAGGTGGTTTTGGGCCATACGTGCCACCGGAGCCTGGAGAGCTGCAACAGCGCTGACGACAGAGATGGATAGGCAAGTGGCATATGAATTATTTACTCGTACTTTGCAGCAGTGCAATGTTCAGGGAATTGATTTAAAAAAGGATTTACCAGGGTTATTAGCATGGGGGTATGCAAAGGGTTGTTTTGTTGTGCCGCAGACAGTACATGAATTGTTAGAATGGCGTAAACTTGGTGATAAGCTATGGGAGGCTGTGTTAGATGATGATAAGACAGCAAAGAAGTTGAGTAAAATATGGAGAATAGTGCATAATGCTTTATTACAGAAGGTAGTAGAGAAAAGGGCAGCTGGACAGGCTATTGAAGCACATAAAAAGAATTTGTCTTACGGGCTTGAGGAAGGACAACCATTGGCCCCAGGGATAAGATCTGTGCGAATTCCAATTGCTGGGACGGCAGGGAATGGTAATGCTGATTCAGAGGATGACTCACCCACACCGTCTGCTCCTTTACTTGAGAAGCAGGAGTTTGTGCAAAGTAAAGATGATAAAGAGCCACGGCCCCCGTCTCAGACACAAGGCATGCAAAATCCAATCCCGGGTCCTGAAGGGGACTCGTTGGAAAGGATGGCACGGCAAAGACAGGAGGCATGGAAGAGCTTGGCACAACAGTCGGTGTTGGATGGGGATGGGAATGTAGTCCCTACCTCTGGATTTATGGCATTCCCTGTGACATTTACTCCTTTATATGACCAGGAAGACAACCCAGCAGGGATGCAAGCAGATTTCCATCCTTTAGATTGGAAAATGCTAGCGCAATTAAGACAGACAGTGAGCCAATTTGGATTTAAGAGCGAGCCCGTAAAACAAATGTTGGATTACCTATTTGACACACAGGTCCTTTTGCCAAATGATTTAAGGGGTATTTCACGGTTGATTTTATCTGAGCATCAGTTGATATTATTTGGGGCACATTGGCAAGCGTTAGTTCAAGAATCAGTGGCGATACAGCGTCAGCAGGGTGACCCACTGCATGGAGTAACTATGGATGAATTGATGGGGACAGGAAATTTTCTCAGGACTGAGGCACAGTTGTTGATGGGAGCAGATAAAGCCCGAGAGGCCATGAGATTGTTTCGCAATGCTTTAGATAGGGTTAAGGAGCCTGGGGGTTTGCCTGCTTACATGGGAGTGAAACAAGGACAAGATGAGACATTTGGTGCCTTTGTTGATAGAATAGCAGCTGCAATTAACAAGGCAGGAACACCAGAATGGATGAAAGTTCACTTAATGAAACAGTGTGTAATACAAAATAGCAGTCCAAATATTCAGAGACTTATAGCCACTTTACCAGGGAATTGGGGAATAGAAGAGTTGCTGGAGCGAGCTTCTATGATACCAACAGGAAGTCAGGCATTTTTAGTTGATGCTATAAAGGAATTGGGAGCAGGTTTACAAAAACAGGCAGAGGCTACTCAGTCTCAAGTGTTAGCCGCCCTTGCTCCTCTCCAGGCCTCCATGGTCACTAACAACAGTTACCCATCCGCCAAATGTTATCGATGCGGAAAAGGGGGTCATATCCGACATGCGTGCCGAGCAGCAGGAGTTTGGTGCCAGAATTGTCAATCTGACACACACAATACAACTGCCTGTCGCCGTAAGTCGGGAAACCGCAAGCAGACCGCGTCCGGCCGCGCTATGACACAAGTGGCCGGAGGGAGAGTAACAGCGCCACCACCTCTCTCCAACCAGCGACAGCAGGGTCCCTCGTCTTGGACCTGGCAGCAGCATTAGATGTTACCCTGTATACCGATCGGCCAAGCAAAATACCAACTGGAGTTAAAGGTCCCATAATAATTAATGGACAGGCATTTGGAGCTTTGCTTTTGGGACGATCATCAGCATCTATATTGGGACTTTTTGTTTTACCTGGGGTAATTGATGCGGATTATACTGGAGAGATAGAAATTATGGCTTACACCCCTTACCCACTATTGAAAGTGGAGAAAGGTCAACGTATAGCTCAGTTGCTACCACTACCGCAGTTGACTGCTGGACTAACTCCAAAAACAGAAATTCCTCGAAATTTTGATGGGTTTGGGTCAACGGGACTTACTTTGCTAACTTTGGATTTAAGGGATCGGCCAAGGAAAACCGTCAAGATTACCTTCCAAGGGGATGAAATTTCCGTTTTAACTACTTGACACCGGAGCGGATACAAGTATTGTTAGTCCTGAGATATGGCCAAATCGCTGGCCTTCCTATGCATCTACACAGACAGTGACTGGAGTTGGAGGTTATACTTTGGCCAAAAAATCGCCGACAGTAACGCTGCACATAGATGGACAACAACTCAACACGGTTTTTTCCATTGTGCCGTTACCTCCTTCAGTTTGCTGTTTGATTGGCCGTGATGTACTTTCACAACTGGGTGTAGTGCTGACAAACGTGCACCCTTTGGGGTAACTGCCATTGCTTGGACTTTCCCCCTTCCACTCACTTGGACAACCGAGGAACCAGTGATGGTTAAGCAATGGCCATTAAAAAGGGAAAGTCTTGAACAAGCTCATCAGTTGGTAAAGGAACAGTTTCAACAAGGACATTTAAAACTATCTACAAGCCCCTGGAATACATCCATTTTTGTGATAAAGAAAAAATCAGGAAAATATAGACTTTTACATGACCTGAGAGCTGTAAACAACCAAATGGAACCAATGGGAGCCCTACAGCCGGGACTTCCTAACCCAGCCATGATACCAGAAAATTGGCCCATTTTGATTATTGATCTTAAAGACTTTTTTACCATCGCCTTGCATCCAAATGACACAAAACGTTTTGCATTTACATTGCCAGCCATCAACAGAGGTGAGCCAGATAAAAGATTTGAATGGACAGTTTTGCCACAGGGGATGCGTAATTCACCTACATTATGCCAACTATATGTAGATGCTGCTTTACAACCACTGAGACAGAAAATGCCACGGACAGTAATTTACCATTATATGGATGATATTCTGTTTTCACAAGACTGTGAATTTACAGATGAACAAATAGGGATCATTAAATCCACCTTGGCAGACTTTTCACTGGTTGTGGCACCAGAGAAAATACAACGATCAAAACCTTGGAAATATCTTGGTTGGACTATAACTGAACAAAAGGTTAAGCCACAAAAATTACTATTGGATATAAAGATTTCAACCTTGCATGAGGCCCAAAAACTTTTAGGAGACCTACAGTGGTTAAAGCCGATAACAGGCATTCCAAATACATTGTTACAAGCCTTGCAACCGTTGTTAAAAGGAACAGATCCTTGCACTCCTGTTCACGTTACCCCGCAACAGGAAGAGACGCTACAGCAAATTGTGAAATGCATAACAGATGGATTTGTATCCCGAAAACAACCTGATTGCCCAATAAATTTTACCATTTGGCATGGTAATGGACACTTATTAGGAGCACTTACTCAGCTAGAAAAGAAAACGGAGGAGCCAAGGATATTAGAATGGATATCACCACCCTTACAAACAAGGAAAACAATAACCACAAAAATTGAAAATTTGGCTATGCTACTTAGAAAAGGACGATTGCGCATTTTAGAAGTTACAGGACAAGAACCAGCAGTAATTTACCTGCCCATAGAGAAACCAACATTGGACTGGTACATGTTGAATTCTACAGAGTTTGCTGAGGCACTACTGGGATCTGGAGCACAAGTGGAAACTGGAGCCTTAGCACCTAAGGCACTGCAGTGGATTGGAGAATGGAGTTGGATTACCAAGACGCTGCGGGAAGAAACACCCATAGCTAATGCCACAACAGCCTTCACGGATGCCGGAAAAAAGTCTCGCCGAGCGGCTATCGTGTGGAAAGAAAAAGCAGAATGGAAGCAACAGATTCTTGAAGCAACACCTGAAGATAGCCTGCAGACATTGGAGCTATTAGCAGTGACATGGGCCGTTACTCATTTAGATGGACCTTTGAATGTAGTGTCTGATTCTCTTTACGTGGTGGGAGTGGTATGTAGAATAGAGGATGCTAGTGTGAAAGAGGTTAGCAACAGGAGATTGTATGAGCTGTTTTTACAGTTAAAGAGAGCCCTAATGGATAGAAAAGAGCCCTATGCAGTGATTCACATTCGAAGTCACAAATGGGATTTGGGTTTAGGAGAAGGAAATGCAAGAGCTGATAGATTGGTGATGCCGGTTGAAAACTTGCCTTTGATTAATAAAACAGTAATGGCTAGAGAGGCACATAATGCATATCATCATAATGCTAAAGGATTGGTGAGGCAGTTTGGTATTAACATTACTGAGGCCAAGGCTATTGTTAGAGCATGCCCTATTTGTAGTCACCATAACGGGGAGTAGGACTAGGATGTGGAGTGAACCCAAGAGGAATAAAGATCAATGAAATATGGCAGATGGATATAACACACTTACAGAGTTTTGGACGATTGAAATATATCCATGTCACCATAGACACTTTTAGTGGGTTTATATGGGCCACAGCACAGGCAGGAGAAAAAGCTATTCATGTTATCAGACACCTTTCTAGCTGCTTTGCAGTCATGGGGGTTCCAGCTGAAATTAAAACAGATAATGGTCCTGGCCTATGTCAGTGGTAAAGTCAGAAAGTGGTTAAAATCCTGGGGAATAAAACATGTTACTGGAATACCACATTCTCCCACTGGACAAGCAATTATCGAGAGAGCCCATGGAACATTAAAGCGATATATACTTAAGCAAGAAGATCAGGTTGATCCATATACAAAATTATCCAAGGCTCTTTACGTTATCAATCATTTGTGTGTTTTTGGGGAAAACAAAGATCCTGCAGCCATTAGACATCATACATCATACAGCACAGGAGGTACCCAGCCAGAAACCTGGGTTCGATACAGAGACCCTAAAACAGGGATATGGCAGGAAGCAGCAAAAGTTTTGTTTTGGGGCAGAGGTTATGTGTGTGTTTCTACTCCTTCAGGAACATTATGGGTGCCGGCCAGATGGACTAAAGTGGTACTGCAGAAACCTGTGAATGATTCCAGAGTTGGAACCGGACAGCAAACTTCGACGACTGAGGAATAGACTATTTTTTCAACAGGAAATAGAGGAACTAGAGGTTTTGCTGGAAATACCAATTTTTTGTGATTGAGAATCTGATCCTGATACCTTTTTGTGGGATTTAGAGAAGTGTAAACGACAAGTGATTAGAGAGATTGTTAAAGAGCATTTGGATTTGAAATCTGGCGAATGCTAAAATTGTAAAGGAGCCAGAAGGTTTGAGATTAGAAGGATGGCTTAAATCCTTTGGGTTAGGTCCATGGCTCGTTTCCTTTTTGCAACAATTAATAACCATAGGAGTTGTTGTTTTTGCTATTTTGCTTTTTGTGCCATGTATTGTAAAATGCTTGCAAAATATGGTATTACGATTGGTAAATCAAAAGTGGGAAACAAATTTGTTAGCCCAAAAAGAAAACGGGGGAAGTGTGGAGAGTATTGTTCAAACTTGGTTAGCTGAGAGAGGACATAGTCAAGCAGAGTTACTGCAGATGGTTTAAGTAGAGCAAAGGCTAGCCCAAGGACAAAGGTCCTTGTGACAAGGGGGTTGTGGTGACAATGCTTATCGCAGCAAGAAAAAACAGAACTAAAACAGAACTAAAAACCGCAGACATATAACAGCAAACCACAGAAATGTAGAAGCAGTTAAAAACAGAATATTGCAAAACTAACTTATGCAAGATGAAGATAACCAATAATGAGCTTGGCTTTTGTAATATGTATGAAGCTAATTAAGAAGTGTATAAAAGCAGAACTGTTTTATCAATAAATCGGAGTCTTGCTGATGACCATCACGTGTCCGCAATCTCCCTTTCTCCGACAGCGAAGAAGCTCCAGGCATACGCGGATGCTCTGCATGGCCCAACCCATGCCAGAATAGCCGCCGTGGAAACACGCTTGCAAAATTTAGAGGACAAGATAGAGGAAAATCATAAGAGGCTCAGGGAGGAAATTAAGGAGGACCTCCTCCAAATTTCAGCTGTGCAAATTAGACGTCCTGGCACTCAACGTAGACGTTCTCCCGATGGGGAGAGGAGGTACACTCCCCGGGCCGAGCTATGGTTTTTCTTGCAGGATTCTGGAGAGAACATGAGGAGGTGGGATGGAAAGCCTACGGCTGCTCTGGCACGACGGGTGAGGGATTTGAAGGAAGGCAAGATTGAAAGAGGAAGTTCCATCCGAAGGAGAGCCGCTCCTGTTGCCCGTACCCAAAGTGCCAAATATGATAGTGATAATGACATGTCTGACCCTCTCGAAGGAACTTCTAAGACGCATGCCCCAGGAAAGAAAGATAAACAGGCTTAGAGGGGCCCTGCCTCTAGCCAGGGTGAGGAGAGGGAGAATCGTGTCTTTTGGACTGTGTGGATTCGGTGGCCTGGCACATCGAAACCACAGAAGTACAGAGCTTTAGTTGATACAGGTGCCCAATGTACGATAATTCCATCAAGATATGTGGGGGAAGAATCCGTTTCTATCGCTGGTGTGACAGGTGGCTCGCAGGACTTCACCCTGGTGGAAGCTGAAGTGAGTTTAACTGGAAGGGAATGGAAGAAACATCTTGTTGTGACTGGTCCAGAAGCCCCATGTATTTTAGGCATAGATTACCTTCGGAGCGGGTATTTTAAAGACCCAAAAGGCCTTAAGTGGACATTCGGGATAGCAGCTGTGATGGCAGAACACATCCGGCAATTGAACACCCTGCCTGGACTGGCTGAGAATCCCATTACAGTAGGACTGCTGAAAGGAGAAGAGCAACGAGTACCAATTGCCACTTCAATAGTACATCGCCAGCAATATAGGACAACTCGAGATGCTGTGATCCCAATCCATAAGATGATCCGTGAGCTGGAGAGCCAAGGGGTGGTGAGCAAAACCACTCAACCTTCAACAGCCCCATCTGGCCTGTGCAAAAATCTAATGGAGAATGGAGATTGACTGTGGACTATCGTGCCTTGAATGAAGTGACTCCACCGCTGAGTGCTGCTGTGCCGGACATGCTGGAGCTGCAGTACGAGCTGGAGTCCAAGGCAGTAAGGTGGTATGCCACCATTGACATCGCCAATGTGTTTTTCTCCATTCCTCTGGCCGCAGAGTGCAGACCTCAGTTTGCTTTCACCTGGAGGGGCATGGAGTACACCTGGAACTGACTGCCCCAGGGGTGGAAACACAGTCCCACCATCTGTCATGGACTGATCCAGGCTGCACTGGAAAAGGGTGAGGCTCCGGAACATCTACATTGTTTGATTGATGACATCATCGTATGGGGGAACACAGCAGCGGAAGTGTTTGAGAAAGGAGAGAAAATTATCCAAATCCTCCTGGAAGCCGGCTTCGCCATCAAGAAGAGTAAGGTTAAGGGACCTGCACGTGAGATCCAGTTCCTGGGAGTGAAGTGGCAAGATGGACGGCGTCAGATTCCTACTGATGTCATTAACAAAATTACAGCTATGTCCCCACCTACTAACAAGAAGGAGACACAAGCTTTCCTAGGTGTCATAGGCTTTTGGAGAATGCACATCCCTGAGTACAGCCAGATTGTGAGCCCTCTCTATCAGATCACTCGCAAGAAGAACGATTTCCACTGGGGCCCTGAACAACAACAAGCTTTCGCTCAGATTAAACAGGAGATTGCCCATGCGGTAGCTCTTGGCCCAGTCAGGACAGGACCAGATGTAAAGAACGCACTGTACTCTGCAGCTGAGAACCATGGTCTGTCCTGGAGCCTGTGGCAGAAGGTGCCTGGTGAAACCCGAGGCCAACCCCTGGGATTTTGGAGCAGAAGTTACAGAGGGTCTGAAGGCAATTACACCCCAACGGAGAAGGAAATTTTGGCCACCTACGAGGGAGTCCAAGCCGCTTCAGAAGTCATTGGTACGGAAGCACAGCTTCTCCTGGCACCCCGACTACCGGTGCTGGGGTGGATGTTCAGCGGAAAGGTTCCCTCAACCCACCATGCCACCAGTGCCACGTGGAGCAAGTGGATAGCCCTCATCACTCAGCGTGCCAGAATCGGGAAACTAAATCATCCTGGGATTCTAGAAATAATTACAAACTGGCCCAAAGGTGAAAGTTTTGCTGTCGCGGATGAAGAACGAGAACCAGTGACACGGGCTGAAGAAGCTCCACCATACAACGAGCTACCGGCAGAGGAAAAACACTATGCTCTATTCACTGACGGTTCCTGTCGCGTCGTGGGGATGAACCGGAGATGGAAAGCAGCTGTATGGAGCCCCACACGACGGGTTGCAGAGGCCACTGAAGGAGAGGGTGGATCTAGTCAATTCGCAGAACTCAAAGCCGTCCAACTGGCCCTTAACATCGCAGAGAGAGAGAACTGGCCGAAGCTCTATTCATATACTGATTCCTGGGTGGTAGCCAATGCTTTGTGGGGATGGTTGAAGAAATGGAAAGAGGTGAACTGGCAGCGCAGAGGAAAACCAATTTGGGCTGCTGAAGAGTGGAAAGATATCGCTACTCAATTAGAGAGATTACCTGTTAAAGTTCGCCATGTAGATGCCCATGTCCCCAAAAGGAGAGCCAATGAGGAGCAGCAAAATAATCAGCAAGTAGATCAAGCTGCAAGGATAGGGGTGTTGAAGATAGACTTAGATTGGGAACACAAGGGAGAGTTGTTCCTAGCTCGATGGGCCCATGATGCCTCGGGTCATCAGGGTAGAGATGCCACCTATAAGTGGGTACGAGACCGAGGGGTGGATCTAACCATGGACAGCACCTCTCAGGTTATCCATGACTGTGAGACGTGTGCTGCCATCAAGCAGGCGAAGCGGGTGAAGCCCCTCTGGTATGGGGGGCGGTGGTCCAAGTATAAGTATGGAGAGGCCTGGCAGATTGATTATATTACACTGCCTTAGACCCGCCAAGGCAAGCGCTACATCCTGACCATGGTGGAAGCCACAACTGGATGGTTAGAGACGTACCCAGTGTCTCATGCTACAGCCCGCAACACCATCCTGGGCCTGGAAAAGCAGGTCCTGTGGAGGCATGGCACCCCTGAGAGAATCGAGTCAGACAATGGGACTCATTTTAAGAACTATCTCATTAACACCTGGGCTAGAGAACACGGTATTGAGTGGGTGTACCACATCCCTTACCATGCACCAGCTGCAGGTAAAGTGGAAAGGTACAATGGATTACTGAAAACCACCTTGAAGGCATTGGGTGGGGGGTCCTTTAAAAACTGGGAACAACATCTAGCAAAGGCTACTTGGTTAGTTAACACCAGAGGTTCCATCAACCGAGCAGGTCCTGCCCAGTCTGACTCCCTTAATACAGTGGATGGAGATAAAGTCCCAGTGGCCCATGTTAGAGGTCTGTTAGGAAAGGCAGTATGGGTTAATCCTGCCTCGAGTACAGGCAAACCCATTTGTGGGATTGTCTTTGCTCAAGGACCAGGATGCACGTGGTGGATAATGCAGGAAGATGGAACAACACGGTGTGTACCACAGGGAGAACTGATTGTAGGATGAGACAGAAAGACATATGTAAGTGTTGAAGGTCTGAGTAAGTGAAATGAGAGGAAATGTGTAAGTGATGAAGGTTTGAGCAAGTCGGATGAAAGCTTTACGTTGTAGTTAGTGGGTGTATATCCCAATTGTGTGTAACGTTCACGATGTGGGATAAGGGGTGGAATGTCCTGGGTTGGTGTTGTGTCTGCTCCTCTCCCGCCCCCACACCTCTCTGTCTTCATGGAGCTGCCGCTGGTGCCCTTTCCCCTCTCCCCCGGGGGGGTGGTGCCCGGGGGCTGTGCTGCTTGGCTTGCTCGGCTGCCCGGCTGCTGCTGGCTTGCTGCTGCTTGCTGCCCGCTTGCTTCTGCCCCGCTGCTTCTGCCCTGCTGCTTCTGCCCCGCTGCTGCTGCCCCGGCTCTGCCCTGGCTCTGCCCCAGCTGCGGCCTTCCCTTCCCCCTTCTCTCCTTCAGCTCCAAGATCTGTACCGGCTCCGGACGGGACCTGGACATCAGAGACTGCCTCCGGAGCCTGCCCAAGAAGCTTCTCGCCCTTCCCAGCAGCGACCATCTCTCACACTGGTGAAAACGTTTTTTGTCATCTGGGATTGTACTTTCCTGTTGCTGGGAAGTGTTTTTCTTGTGTTTGTTAATAAACAAGTTTTTTCCACTTTTCCCCCTGAGTAAAATTCTCTCCGAGCCCAGTGGGGGGGAGGAATTGTAAGGGGGGCTTATTCTCTGGGGGCTCCTTTGGAGGCTTTCCCCCAGTTTTGTCCTAAACATGGACAGGGAGACTGAGAGCAAGCTGACAAGGCTAGAAAAAGATGCTAGCAGAAGCATTTTTTCCAAACAATCACAGAGTCAGATGCCTCAGAATCCTGTGGACAGAATCTTCTCCCTATCTTCAGGTTCTTCCAAGTCCCAATCTGCTGTAATGGATCCTTGCAGTGCATGGCTGTCAATAAAATGCCAAACAAGACCTTGGAAGACATCTGACTGGATGCTTCAAAAAAGAGATGAGATTCCTAAGGCTGTCCAAGCTCCTGAGACAAAGGTCGAATGGCACCGGTGCTGCACCGAGGAAATGAAAATAGCCCAATATGATATGAATGACAGCAGGTATTTTGATACTGCACTCAAAGGGCTAAGGCAAGACACGTACAGTACAACACACACAAAAGACACACACTGCACCACAGACAAGTGACGTGACACCCACCGGAACTGCTCTACCCTGTGCACCTCAGCATGGGCATCAAATTGACACTTTTCCCCTTATGGGGCCTAAGACGCTGCTTCTTGGACATCCCTGCCTCTAAACCTGCTTTAAAAATCCCTCCTGACAAGTCCAGACAAAGCATCCCCCTCTCATCTCCTCTGTGAGTCATGCCCCTTCACTTATCTGTCAGACACCCATGGAACCAGGAAAGAGAATCCATGTCCGATGTGATGAAAAGCCTCCTGCAAGCTGGAAATTTCCTGCCAGCATCAGGCTGTTGCCTCTTAGTCAGCTACAAACAAGAAAATTAAACATCAGTGTATCCTCTTAGCAGCACACCCACCAAAACTAGGTAATTCCACTACTCACCATCTCCCAAGAAAGCCCAGGTCCTCAGGGCACTTCAGCCACTCTAAGTGGCTGATGCCATCTTCACAGGATATAACTGGATTAAGAGGAGACAAGGTGATGTGGCAGGGCTGAAACTAGACCCGACCCACCCTCCGCCTCCCGCACTCCCCAACTCACCGCAATAGCTCGGATGATGCCAAAGGCTACCCGGACGGCACCTCCAAATAGGAAAAGGTGAAGGGTTAATCAAAGATTCCTGTAATACTTCTGGAGAGCTCGCATAAGTGGTGAGCAGAGTCTGTTGCCAGGTAAGTGAGGTGATCTCACCTTAAAACAAGTGCACTTCCTAAAACAAACAGACAAAAATGGATGCTTAGAGTTGCACCTGAAATTGAGACCTCAGCAAACACAACTGCTTCTGTTAAAAGGTCACTGCTCACCTTGCCCACTTCAACTTCGCTGCAGATATCCAGCTTTGATTCCTAAGAAAAAATGACACAGAAAAATGCTGTAACAAACTCATCATTTACCCTTCCCCTGCAAAGGGAAACTGTGACTGACCTTCTCATGGGAGCACCCTCAGCCAGAATGAGCCCTCTGCCTCAGATTGAATCCATCTGCATCTGAAAAGAAGGTAGGACAAAAGTCAAAGCCCTGCAGGATAACTTAACACCTCCAGACATATTGACTCAATCTGCATTTATCTTCTAGAGTCAAACTACACCCCACAGTACAAATTGCAGCAAGCCTCTAGGACTGGTCCTATCGCACCCACTCCCTGACTATGCACCAGGGCAGAGCAGCTCCGGGCCAAATACGTGCAGGCACCCGTGACACAGGACATGACAAACGAGGGGATGGCACGGGGAGGAAAATATTCTTGGCCGGATGAATGGCCGTGAAGACAAGAGAATGCAAAATGACATGACCTAGGGGAGACTGATAGCAAGCTGACAAGGCTAGAAAAATTTGCTAGCAGAAGCATTTTTGCTAACAATCACAGAGACGGATGCCTCAGAATCCTGTGGGCAGAATCTTCTCCCTATCTTCACATACTTCCAAGCTGAATCTGCTGTCATGGATCCTTGCAGTGCATGGCTGTCAATACTGCGCAGAAAGAGACCTTAAAAAACAGACTGGAGTCTTCTAAAAAGAGAAAATATTCAGATGCCTGTCCGAATACAGAGTTGAGGGTTCCACGGTTTCATGGCACCTGGCCAAGGAAGGCGGAGAGCAGAGCTACTCAGAACAACTCCAGAGTTTCTGATACACTCCTGAAAAGGCAGACACAAAAGATGTACAATACAACACACACAAAAGACGCAGACTGCACCACAGACAAGTGACGTGACACCCACCGGAACTGCTCTACTCTGTGCACTTCAGCATCGGGATGAAATTGAGACTTTCCCCTTATGAGGCCTAAAGGGCTGCTTCTAGTACATCCCCACCTCTAAAGCAGCCTTAAAAATCCCTCCTGACAAGTCCAGACCTAGCATCCCACTCTCTTCCCCTCTGTGGGTTGGAACCCTCCACTTATCTCTCAGACATCGGGGGATGCAAAAATTATATACATAATCTTTATGTTGGTAACATTTATTTCTATTCAATGCGTATCTATATCTTTATATATTATATATTTGTATTTTTAAATTTAGTATTATTTATTTAAAAGCTCCACCTCTAAGGAAATATAAACACAAAAATCCTTTATTTTAAACTATATTTAAATATATGTTTGTATTTCTAATTTTCATATTTATATCTATAATTCATATACCTATATAAGAATATATTTTATTGATATATAAGAATATAAGAATATAGGAATATATTTTATTGTTTTAAATATATAAGAATATATTTTATTGATATTCTATATATTTATCTATTTATTTATACATATCCTTACATATATTTATATATGCATATATACTTCTATATGTCTTTGTATGCTTATTGTATATTTGGATATTTATTTTGCTTATATTATTTAAAAAAAAACTTTTGCCTTTAGCAAATAAAACCAATAATATATTTCAACTATACATAATATTTTTGTATTTCTATTCTCATATTTATAATTTATATTCATACATTATACATTATATTTGCATTATTAATATTATACTTTTAATATAAATTTGTTACTTGTATTTGTTTATATTTTATATTTATATAGTTTTATTTTTCTATTATTTTATATTTAGATTATTTATTAAAAAAACCTTCTCTAACCAAATAAAACAAATAAAACATTTATTTAAGCTATAGTTAGGAAGTTTTTATATTTATATTTTCCTATCTTCTACACCCAGCCCTCCCTGTAAATGTTCTGGCACCCTTGGGTCTCTCTGGGGGACGGCACCCCGCACGACCCCCCCATTCCCCACTCACCTGCTCCTTCAGCACAGCGTGGCTCCCTCTCCTCAGGCCTTGGGGTGCCCCAAATGACACGGGAGCTCCCGAGTCTCCACCCCCTCCCCCCCTCAGCCTTTTTTCCTCACCCCCCAAAGAAGGCACAGAACAACTACAACTGCCTCAGGCAGGAGCACGGCATTTTATTCGAACCCTTTCTACCGTCCATCCCCCCAAAAAGGGACTCTGCTCATGCAAGGAAGTGGGGGACAGCCCCCAGAAGGGCTGAAGTTCCTTCTCAGCCCCGCAGACACAGGCAACAAGGGGCAGAAGAGGGAGCACCAGCAGAGAGGACAGAGCAAGAAAATTAAGATCAAGGCGCAGGATGAAATGGAAAAAAACAAAAAATCCAAAAACACCTGGGATGGTGAATGGGCCGCACACAGAGAGGGATTAAAAAAGAACAGGGACAGCAAATGGGACATACCCATGGGAACCAACGGCACGGTGAGCTCCACAGAGCCACAGAGAATAAAACAGGAACACGAGTGAGGCACGGAGAAGGACGCAGAAAGAGACACAGTGCCAAACACTCAGCAAGGACTGAGGGATACAAAGAGGGAAACAAGAACCCGCAGAGGAAACGACCACGGCATGTGTCGGGGCAGGCAAACGCGGCCAAGGAGCAGCACAGGGACGGAGACAGAGAGGCAATGCCAGCAGGACAGAGGCTCACCAAGAGAGGGGATGGTCAGGGAGGAGCACTTGGCAGCAGGTGCACACAGGTACAGGCAAAGGGACAGTGACAGGGACAAAGAAACACAGTCACAGTGCAGGACAGAGGGACAAGGAGAGGAAGAAAGGAGAAATAAAGATGCAGGCAGCAAGTGAGACAGAGAGAGAGGCAAAAAGTAGAACAGAACAGGGAGAGGAATTGAGTAAGAGATATTACATAAATATTGAGTATTAATTTCAAAAAAGAAAAAGAGGAACAAGAGAGTGAAATAGTGAAAGGGAATGGGATGGGGAGCACACAGGCCAAGAAAGGAACACAAAAGACACACCGGACAGAGAGGAGAGAGGAAACAGAAGAGGTGGAAAGTTGAAAAAAAAAAAAAGCTGGAAGAGTAACAACAACAAACCCCAGGACTATTACAGAGTGTGGCTGGTGAACGTGTCAGAAAAGCACCAACTCCGACAGAACAGGTTACGGTCACGGCTCGGCCTGGGACTCATTGATTCACATCTGTCTCTTGGCAGATAAAACATGATAAAACATGAGGTGAAAGCTGAATGGTTGATGTGCTCCAGCTTTGGAAATGCTCAGCCCTAGTCCCAGCCTGTGCTGCCGGTGAACACACTGATCTCTGAACCTCTTCTCAGCTTGGTTTTACACATCCAAATTCCTTCTTCAAGTTTCTTCAAGCTTCATCTGTTTCCTGGCATTGGGAGAAGTGAGAAGTGTTTAGCACAGCACAGTGAATGGATCTCATTGCTAACTGGTATGCAGCTCTCTGCTTCTTCATCTCAGCTCTTCTGCCGGAGCTGCTCTTAAAAATATACGTGCATTAAAATAGGAAATAAATTATGCTCCATTATAAAAGTACTAGCATTAGCTATTTTTCAGCCTGGTTTTGATCTCAGAATTCTTGGTTTGCATACAAACATTACATCCAATGTTCCTTTACCCTAAGGGCCATTGCGTGTTGTCAGCTAACAGGGACCTTCAGTATCATCTTTCAGAACTGGGTTCAGAAATACAGTCTAATGAAATCTGTTTTCATTAAAACATGGGCAGTGCTCATCCTGTATCCTTTCAGAAACTGAAAATACATTTGAGTTGCATAAAAAGTGTGAAATATAACATTATAATTTTCTACTACATACCAAAATTTTGCAAAGTGGCTTGTGATTTCCTTTGCATCCAAAATTATGCGTGATGGTAGGGAGGACACTTCTGCAGCTTCTGGTCCTGAACGTATAAAACACAAATCAGGATTTTCGCAACGTAATTTTTATCTCTACCTTCAATTTTATGTCTTCCAGTCTTAAGTTAGCCTGTTTTTCTAAGGGGGAAAGATTTAATTTTTATTAAAATAATTTTAGTAGATTTTCCTCTTTGTGTGTTTTTTTGTTTGGGGTTTTTTTTGTTTTCATTTTGTTTTTTTGTTTGTTCTGGATTTTTTTTGTTAGTAAACAGTAAGGTTCAGAGAGTTAAATAAAATGTCTACTTTGTTTTAATGCTATCTCCAAAATACACCTCGACATCAAGTTGATGTCTGTATATATACAGGCTGGTAATACTGTAAATTGATAGAATGAGACACATTAGGGACTTAAAAAAAAAAAAATAGCACCCTGGTGCCAACAGCTTTCTCGGTTGAGGTTTTTAATTGGGAGAAAATACAGAGGTTTTGATAACGTCCAGTGAACATGGATGTCATTTTTCAGCTTCTTTGTTGCCAACAGCCAAAGTTACTTGGGGTAAGAAAGAGACATAAATATTTTTCCTGCCCTAACATGATTTTTTAACTCTTTGCTTTGGATGTACCCCGGGAAAGTCTGTGGTTCGTTGGGTGGTTTAAAAATGAGCCCGTGCACCCTTTTTCTTAGAATGGGACTTTTGTCAAGTAAGGTGAAGCCAAAACACGAGGACTGAGTTTTTGAAGGTCTCCTGTTCTCATAGATGTCTCTCTAGACACACAGCTCTTTGGAGTTAGCAGTGGTGTAGCATCTAAAACTGAGCTTGGGCTGCCACAGTTAAACAAACTTATTCTGAAATTGGGACCAAGAAGAGCTTTAAGTCCTGTTACTTGAAGCTTAACTGGAATAATTTCAAGTCTTCAGTTACCAATAGGTTGCAAAAGCCACATGAGGTAATTTCCTCCTGATTAAATATTACCTACATCAAGGAATCAACATCCAAATCTAGAATGTGGAATCATACAGATTTCCTTAAATCTTTGTCATTCACTCTATTCTTTATTGACCCATAATTAAGCAATCTGTACAATCTAGACTATAATGTATTCTAAACTTAAAAGATAAATAAATCCACTTTATAGAGAATACTGATGCTTTTGTACATCCTATTAAAATGGTCTTAGCCTAATATATTGTAAAATTCCTCTCCTTTTTTAAAGCAACTTGATTCTTTTTGGCTAATCAAAAAGGGTCAACCTGCTGTTAACCAGCCATATCGCTGATTATGGCAGACGCAGCCTGAACTCTCTCCAGAACAAACATTCGCTTCTGTAAGCGCAGATTCAACGAACTCTACGAGCGTGTGCTCAAAATGACTCAACTAGTTCCAACAGACATGAATCAAGGATATACAGACAGCAGGAAGATTTTTTTTTTTCACTACGAAATATCACATAAATTCTTCATACTACCTGAAACTATTCTTTCTCTCTATGTACTTACTTAAAACACACACTGATTTGAAAAAATTTTAGTTTGGATCTGTGGACCTCTGTATCTCTCTCTTTGAGAGAGGCACAAACAAGACAAAACTGTCATCAGAAAAAATACTGCTAGATGCCTAAGGAGAGAAATAATACCATGTGTAACCTGTGCCAATAAAAGTCCCAGTGGAAAACATTAACGTAGCTCTTTTCACCTGTGTATCCTTTAGAAAATATGCAAGTGTAAGTAATTTCCTACTTTTTTCCAGCACTGCTTCTCACATGTTGAACTTCAGTATGGTTGGGATATGAAGCGTCTATAGGACGTAGTCCGGAAAGCGTGCAGCAAACAGAGCAATTGCGTACATAAGGAAAAAAGAAAGCAAATTTATTCTGGCAATGATCAGGAAATAAATAGCAATACGTAAAAAAAATTATATCATGTCACAGATGTCCAGGTTTTCCTCCAAAACCCTGAAAAGATGTCTTTACATTACTAAATAAAATGAAAACAAGTAAGGGATGCCTTATAACATTGGCAAGTACATATTTTCCAACTAGGGATTCTCCTATGTATCACTAAGTATCCTGCGGCGATTTCTCTCTATGCGAGGTGAAGTGTCGTCTCCTGCTCACACAGAACACTCTCCTGCTAGGTGTTGCTACTGCCAAAACACGCCTGGCGTGTGCACCTTTCTGTCAAACTCTCTGTACCATACGAGAATGCCCTGCTCCTTGAAAGCGTACCGTGCACTCTTTTAAATCTGCATAGGGAAGAGCACTGCAGTGCACCAAACACTAAGGAGAAATCATGCACAGCACACAATAGTTCCCACTTTGCACTACACTTAGAAATTAGTTCTCTGCATCACGGATATGTACCACAGAAGACTACTCGACCAATAGGTATGTAGTAGCAAAGCAAGCTGACGCTGATCCTTCTTCATGCCTCTAGTCACTGACAAGCGCTGTGCTGCGAAGTGCCCTCCGCTGCTCTGCGACTTCCTTCTTCGCGCTATGTATTCTGCGGCGATATCTCTCTAGGCGAGGTAAAGTGTCGTCACCTGCCCACACAGAACACTCTGCAGGTAGATTCTGCTAATGTCAAAAGACGCCTGGCGTGTGAACATTTCTGTCAAACTCTCTGTACCTTACGAAAATGCCATACACTCTGTAGGCGTACAATGCACTCTTTCAACACTACATAGGGAAGACCACTGCAGTGTACATAACGCTAAGGAGAAAGCATGCACAGCACACAGTAATTCCCACTTTGCACTACACTTAGAAGTGAGTTCTCTGCATCACGGATATGTACCACAGAAGATTGCTTGGCGAATGGGTATATAGTAGCAAAGTAAGTTGACGCTGATTCTGCTTCATGCCTCCGGTCACCGACAACCGTGATGCTGGGAAGAGAGTAACAGTGCTCTGCGGCTTCCTTGTATGCGCTATGTATCCTGCGACGATTTCTCTCTAACCGAGGTGAAGTGTCGTCTCATGTTCACACAGAACACTCTGCTGCCAGGTTTTCCTACTGCCAAAACACGCCTGGCGTGTGCACTTTTCTGTCAAAGTCTCTGTACCATACGAGATTGCCCTGCTCCTTAAAAGCGCATCGGGCACTCTTTCAAACGCAGCATAGGGAAGAGCACTGCAGTGTACCTAACGCTAAGGAGAAAGCATGCACAGCACACAGTAGTTCTCACTTTGCACTACACTTAGAACTGAGTTCTCTGCATCACGGATATGTACCACAGAAGACTGCTTCACCAATAGGTATGTGGTAGCAAAGCAAGCTGACGTTGATCCTCCTTCATGCTTTCAGTCACTGGCAAGCGATTAGCTGCGAAGTGCACTCTCCAGTGCTCTGCAGCCTCCTTCTTGGCGCTATGTATCCTGCGGCGATATCTCTCTAGGCGAGGTAAAGTGTCGTCTCTTGCTAACACAGAACACTGTGCTGGTAGGTCTTGCTACTGCCAAAACACGCCTGGCGTGTGCACTTTTCTGTCAAAGTCTCTGTACCATAGGAGAGTGCCCTGCTCCTTGGAAGCGTACCGTGCACTCTGTAAGTTCTGCATAGGGACGAGCACTGCAGTGTACAGAACGCTAAGGAGAAAGCATGCACAGCACACAGTAGTTCTCACTTTGCACTACACTTAGAACTGAGTTCTCTGCATCACGGTTATGTACCACAGAAGACTGCTTGACCAATAGGTATGTGGTAGCAAAGCAAGCTGACGTTGATCCTGCTTCATGCTTTCAGTCACTGACAAGCGATCTGCTGCGAAGTGCACTCTCCAGTGCTCTGCAGCCTCCTTCTTCGCGCTATGTATCCTGCGGCGATATCTCTCTAGGCGAGGTAAAGTGTCGTCCCCTGCTAACACAGAACACTCTGCTGGTAGGTTTTGCTACTGCCAAAACACGCCTGGCGTGTGCACTTTTCTGTCAAAGTCTCTGTACCATCCGAGAATGCCCTGCTCCTTGGAAGCGTACCGTGCACTCTGTCAATTCTGCTTAGGGACGAGCACTGCAGTGAACAAAACGCTAAGGAGAAAGCATGCACAGCACACGGTAGTTCTCACTTTGCACTACACTTAGAACTGAGTTCTCTGCATCACGGTTATGTACCACAGAAGACTGCTTCACCAATAGGTATGTAGTAGCAAAGCAAGCTGACGTTGATCCTGCTTCATGCTTTCAGTCACTGACAAGCGATCTGCTGCGAAGTGCACTCTCCAGTGCTCTGCAGCCTCCTTCTTGGCGCAATGTATCCTGCGGCGATCCTCTAGGCGAGGTAAAGTGTCGTCTCCTGCTAACACAGAACACTCTGCTGGTAGGTTTTGTTACTGCCAAAACACGCCTGGCGTGTGCACTTTTCTGTCAAAGTCTCTGTACCATAGGAGAGTGCCCTGCTCCTTGGAAGCGTACCGTGCACTCTGTAAGTTCTGCATAGGGACGAGCACTGCAGTGAACAGAACGCTAAGGAGAAAGCATGCACAGCACACATTAGTTCTCACTTTGCACTACACTTAGAACTGAGTTCTCTGCATCACGGATATGTACCACAGAAGACTGCTTCACCAATAGGTATGTAGTATAAAAGCAAGCTGACGTTGATCCTGCTTCATGCTTTCAGTCACTGACAAGCGATCTGCTGCGAAGTGCACTCTCCAGTGCTCTGCAGCCTCCTTCTTGGCGCTATGTATCCTGCGGCGATATCTCTCTAGGGGAGGTAAAGTGTCGTCTCCTGCTAACACAGAACACTCTGCTGGTAGGTTTTGCTACTGCCAAAACACGCCTGGCGTGTGCACTTTTCTGTCAAAGTCTCTGTACCATAGGAGAGTGCCCTGCTCCTTGGAAGCGTACCGTGCACTCTGTCAATTCTGCATAGGGACGAGCACTGCAGTGTACATAACGCTAAGGAGAAAGCATGCACAGCACACGGTAGTTCTCACTTTGCACTACACTTAGAACTGAGTTCTCTGCATCACGGATATGTACCACAGAAGACTGCTTCACCAATAGGTATGTAGTATAAAAGCAAGCTGACGTTGATCCTGCTTCATGCTTTCAGTCACTGACAAGCGATCTGCTGCCAAGTGCACTCTCCAGTGCTCTGCAGCCTCCTTCTTGGCGCTATGTATCCTGCGGCGATATCTCTCTAGGCGAGGTAAAGTGTCGTCTCCTGCTAACACAGAACACTGTGCTGGTAGGTTTTGCTACTGCCAAAACACGCCTGGCGTGTGCACTTTTCTGTCAAAGTCTCTGTACCATAGGAGAGTGCCCTGCTCCTTGGAAGCGTACCGTGCACTCTGTAAGTTCTGCATAGGGACGAGCACTGCAGTGTACAGAACGCTAAGGAGAAAGCATGCACAGCACACAGTAGTTCTCACTTTGCACTACACTTAGAACTGAGTTCTCTGCATCACGGATATGTACCACAGAAGACTGCTTCACCAATAGGTATGTGGTAGCAAAGCAAGCTGACGTTGATCCTGCTTCATGCTTTCAGTCACTGACAAGCGATCTGCTGCGAAGTGCACTCTCCAGTGCTCTGCAGCCTCCTTCTTGGCGCTATGTATCCTGCGGCGATATCTCTGTAGGCGAGGTAAAGTGTCGTCTCCTGCTAACACAGAACACTCTGCTGGTAGGTTTTGCTACTGCCAAAACACGCCTGGCGTGTGCACTTTTCTGTCAAAGTCTCTGTACCATACGAGAATGCCCTGCTCCTTGGAAGCGTACCGTGCACTCTGTAAGTTCTGCATAGGGACGAGCACTGCAGTGTACATAACGCTAAGGAGAAAGCATGCACAGCACACAGTAGTTCTCACTTTGCACTACACTTAGAACTGAGTTCTCTGCATCACGGTTATGTACCACAGAAGACTGCTTGACCAATAGGTATGTAGTAGCAAAGCAAGCTGACGTTGATCCTGCTTCATGCTTTCAGTCACTGACAAGCAATCTGCTGCCAAGTGCACTCTCCAGTGCTCTGCAGCCTCCTTCTTGGCGCTATGTATCCTGCGGCGATCCTCTAGGCGAGGTAAAGTGTCGTCTCCTGCTAACACAGAACACTGTGCTGGTAGGTTTTGCTACTGCCAAAACACGCCTGGCGTGTGCACTTTTCTGTCAAAGTCTCTGTACCATAGGAGAGTGCCCTGCTCCTTGGAAGCGTACCGTGCACTCTGTAAGTTCTGCATAGGGACGAGCACTGCAGTGTACAGAACGCTAAGGAGAAAGCATGCACAGCACACAGTAGTTCTCACTTTGCACTACACTTAGAACTGAGTTCTCTGCATCACGGATATGTACCACAGAAGACTGCTTCACCAATAGGTATGTGGTAGCAAAGCAAGCTGACGTTGATCCTGCTTCATGCTTTCAGTCACTGACAAGCGATCTGCTGCGAAGTGCACTCTCCAGTGCTCTGCAGCCTCCTTCTTGGCGCTATGTATCCTGCGGCGATATCTCTGTAGGCGAGGTAAAGTGTCGTCTCCTGCTAACACAGAACACTCTGCTGGTAGGTTTTGCTACTGCCAAAACACGCCTGGCGTGTGCACTTTTCTGTCAAAGTCTCTGTACCATACGAGAATGCCCTGCTCCTTGGAAGCGTACCGTGCACTCTGTAAGTTCTGCATAGGGACGAGCACTGCAGTGTACATAACGCTAAGGAGAAAGCATGCACAGCACACGGTAGTTCTCACTTTGCACTACACTTAGAACTGAGTTCTCTGCATCACGGTTATGTACCACAGAAGACTGCTTGACCAATAGGTATGTAGTAGCAAAGCAAGCTGACGTTGATCCTGCTTCATGCTTTCAGTCACTGACAAGCGATCTGCTGCGAAGTGCACTCTCCAGTGCTCTGCAGCCTCCTTCTTGGCGCTATGTATCCTGCGGCGATTTCCCTCTAGGCGAGGTAAAGTGTCGTCTCCTGCTAACACAGAACACTCTGCTGGTAGGTTTTGCTACTGCCAAAACACGCCTGGCGTGTGCACTTTTCTGTCAAAGTCTCTGTACCATAGGAGAGTGCCCTGCTCCTTGGAAGCGTACCGTGCACTCTGTAAGTTCTGCATAGGGACGAGCACTGCAGTGTACAGAACGCTAAGGAGAAAGCATGCACAGCACACAGTAGTTCTCACTTTGCACTACACTTAGAACTGAGTTCTCTGCAGCACGGTTATGTACCACAGAAGACTGCTTGACCAATAGGTATGTGGTAGCAAAGCAAGCTGACGTTGATCCTGCTTCATGCTTTCAGTCACTGACAAGCGATCTGCTGCCAAGTGCACTCTCCAGTGCTCTGCAGCCTCCTTCTTGGCGCTATGTATCCTGCGGCGATATCTCTCTAGGCGAGGTAAAGTGTCGTCTCCTGCTAACACAGAACACTCTGCTGGTAGGTTTTGCTACTGCCAAAACACGCCTGGCGTGTGCACTTTTCTGTCAAAGTCTCTGTACCATACGAGAATGCCCTGCTCCTTGGAAGCGTACCGTGCACTCTGTAAGTTCTGCATAGGGACGAGCACTGCAGTGTACAGAACGCTAAGGAGAAAGCATGCACAGCACACAGTAGTTCTCACTTTGCACTACACTTAGAACTGAGTTCTCTGCATCACGGATATGTACCACAGAAGACTGCTTCATGCTTTCAGTCACTGACAAGCGATCTGCTGCGAAGTGCACTCTCCAGTGCTCTGCAGCCTCCTTCTTGGCGCTATGTATCCTGCGGCGATATCTCTCTAGGCGAGGTAAAGTGTCGTCTCCTGCTAACACAGAACACTCTGCTGGTAGGTTTTGCTACTGCCAAAACACGCCTGGCGTGTGCACTTTTCTGTCAAAGTCTCTGTACCATACGAGAATGCCCTGCTCCTTGGAAGCGTACCGTGCACTCTGTAAGTTCTGCATAGGGACGAGCACTGCAGTGTACATAACGCTAAGGAGAAAGCATGCACAGCACACGGTAGTTCTCACTTTGCACTACACATTAGAACTGAGTTCTCTGCATCACGGTTATGTACCACAAGAAGACTGCTTGACCAATAGGTATGTAGTAGCAAAGCAAGCTGACGTTGATCCTGCTTCATGCTTTCAGTCACTGACAAGCGATCTGCTGCCAAGTGCACTCTCCAGTGCTCTGCAGCCTCCTTCTTGGCGCTATGTATCCTGCGGCGATCCTCTAGGCGAGGTAAAGTGTCGTCTCCTGCTAACACAGAACACTCTGCTGGTAGGTTTTGCTACTGCCAAAACACGCCTGGCGTGTGCACTTTTCTGTCAAAGTCTCTGTACCATAGGAGAGTGCCCTGCTCCTTGGAAGCGTACCGTGCACTCTGTAAGTTCTGCATAGGGACGAGCACTGCAGTGTACAGAACGCTAAGGAGAAAGCATGCACAGCACACAGTAGTTCTCACTTTGCACTACACTTAGAACTGAGTTCTCTGCAGCACGGTTATGTACCACAGAAGACTGCTTGACCAATAGGTATGTGGTAGCAAAGCAAGCTGACGTTGATCCTGCTTCATGCTTTCAGTCACTGACAAGCGATCTGCTGCCAAGTGCACTCTCCAGTGCTCTGCAGCCTCCTTCTTGGCGCTATGTATCCTGCGGCGATATCTCTCTAGGCGAGGTAAAGTGTCGTCTCCTGCTAACACAGAACACTCTGCTGGTAGGTTTTGCTACTGCCAAAACACGCCTGGCGTGTGCACTTTTCTGTCAAAGTGTACCATACGAGAATGCCCTGCTCCTTGGAAGCGTACCGTGCACTCTGTAAGTTCTGCATAGGGACGAGCACTGCAGTGTACAGAACGCTAAGGAGAAAGCATGCACAGCACACAGTAGTTCTCACTTTGCACTACACTTAGAACTGAGTTCTCTGCATCACGGATATGTACCACAGAAGACTGCTTCACCAATAGGTATGTAGTAGCAAAGCAAACCGACGTTGATCCTGCTTCATGCTTTCAGTCACTGACAAGCGATCTGCTGCGAAGTGCACTCTCCAGTGCTCTGCAGCCTCCTTCTTGGCGCTATGTATCCTGCGGCGATATCTCTGTAGGCGAGGTAAAGTGTCGTCTCCTGCTAACACAGAACACTCTGCTGGTAGGTTTTGCTACTGCCAAAACACGCCTGGCGTGTGCACTTTTCTGTCAAAGTCTCTGTACCATACGAGAATGCCCTGCTCCTTGGAAGCGTACCGTGCACTCTGTAAGTTCTGCATAGGGACGAGCACTGCAGTGTACATAACGCTAAGGAGAAAGCATGCACAGCACACAGTAGTTCTCACTTTGCACTACACTTAGAACTGAGTTCTCTGCATCACGGTTATGTACCACAGAAGACTGCTTGACCAATAGGTATGTAGTAGCAAAGCAAGCTGACGTTGATCCTGCTTCATGCTTTCAGTCACTGACAAGCAATCTGCTGCCAAGTGCACTCTCCAGTGCTCTGCAGCCTCCTTCTTGGCGCTATGTATCCTGCGGCGATCCTCTAGGCGAGGTAAAGTGTCGTCTCCTGCTAACACAGAACACTGTGCTGGTAGGTTTTGCTACTGCCAAAACACGCCTGGCGTGTGCACTTTTCTGTCAAAGTCTCTGTACCATAGGAGAGTGCCCTGCTCCTTGGAAGCGTACCGTGCACTCTGTAAGTTCTGCATAGGGACGAGCACTGCAGTGTACAGAACGCTAAGGAGAAAGCATGCACAGCACACAGTAGTTCTCACTTTGCACTACACTTAGAACTGAGTTCTCTGCATCACGGATATGTACCACAGAAGACTGCTTCACCAATAGGTATGTGGTAGCAAAGCAAGCTGACGTTGATCCTGCTTCATGCTTTCAGTCACTGACAAGCGATCTGCTGCGAAGTATGTATCCTGCGGCGATATCTCTCTAGGCGAGGTAAAGTGTCGTCTCCTGCTAACACAGAACACTCTGCTGATAGGTTTTGCTACTGCCAAAACACGCCTGGCGTGTGCACTTTCTGTCAAAGTCTCTGTACCATACGAGAATGCCCTGCTCCTTGGAAGCGTACCGTGCACTCTGTAAGTTCTGCATAGGGACGAGCACTGCAGTGTACAGAACGCTAAGGAGAAAGCATGCACAGCACACAGTAGTTCTCACTTTGCACTACACTTAGAACTGAGTTCTCTGCATCACGGATATGTACCACAGAAGACTGCTTCACCAATAGGTATGTAGTAGCAAAGCAAACCGACGTTGATCCTGCTTCATGCTTTCAGTCACTGACAAGCGATCTGCTGCGAAGTGCACTCTCCAGTGCTCTGCAGCCTCCTTCTTGGCGCTATGTATCCTGCGGCGATATCTCTGTAGGCGAGGTAAAGTGTCGTCTCCTGCTAACACAGAACACTCTGCTGGTAGGTTTTGCTACTGCCAAAACACGCCTGGCGTGTGCACTTTTCTGTCAAAGTCTCTGTACCATACGAGAATGCCCTGCTCCTTGGAAGCGTACCGTGCACTCTGTAAGTTCTGCATAGGGACGAGCACTGCAGTGTACATAACGCTAAGGAGAAAGCATGCACAGCACACAGTAGTTCTCACTTTGCACTACACTTAGAACTGAGTTCTCTGCATCACGGTTATGTACCACAGAAGACTGCTTGACCAATAGGTATGTAGTAGCAAAGCAAGCTGACGTTGATCCTGCTTCATGCTTTCAGTCACTGACAAGCAATCTGCTGCCAAGTGCACTCTCCAGTGCTCTGCAGCCTCCTTCTTGGCGCTATGTATCCTGCGGCGATCCTCTAGGCGAGGTAAAGTGTCGTCTCCTGCTAACACAGAACACTGTGCTGGTAGGTTTTGCTACTGCCAAAACACGCCTGGCGTGTGCACTTTTCTGTCAAAGTCTCTGTACCATAGGAGAGTGCCCTGCTCCTTGGAAGCGTACCGTGCACTCTGTAAGTTCTGCATAGGGACGAGCACTGCAGTGTACAGAACGCTAAGGAGAAAGCATGCACAGCACACAGTAGTTCTCACTTTGCACTACACTTAGAACTGAGTTCTCTGCATCACGGATATGTACCACAGAAGACTGCTTCACCAATAGGTATGTGGTAGCAAAGCAAGCTGACGTTGATCCTGCTTCATGCTTTCAGTCACTGACAAGCGATCTGCTGCGAAGTGCACTCTCCAGTGCTCTGCAGCCTCCTTCTTGGCGCTATGTATCCTGCGGCGATATCTCTGTAGGCGAGGTAAAGTGTCGTCTCCTGCTAACACAGAACACTCTGCTGATAGGTTTTGCTACTGCCAAAACACGCCTGGCGTGTGCACTTTTCTGTCAAAGTCTCTGTACCATACGAGAATGCCCTGCTCCTTGGAAGCGTACCGTGCACTCTGTAAGTTCTGCATAGGGACGAGCACTGCAGTGTACATAACGCTAAGGAGAAAGCATGCACAGCACACGGTAGTTCTCACTTTGCACTACACTTAGAACTGAGTTCTCTGCATCACGGTTATGTACCACAGAAGACTGCTTGACCAATAGGTATGTAGTAGCAAAGCAAGCTGACGTTGATCCTGCTTCATGCTTTCAGTCACTGACAAGCGATCTGCTGCCAAGTGCACTCTCCAGTGCTCTGCAGCCTCCTTCTTGGCGCTATGTATCCTGCGGCGATCCTCTAGGCGAGGTAAAGTGTCGTCTCCTGCTAACACAGAACACTCTGCTGGTAGGTTTTGCTACTGCCAAAACACGCCTGGCGTGTGCACTTTTCTGTCAAAGTCTCTGTACCATAGGAGAGTGCCCTGCTCCTTGGAAGCGTACCGTGCACTCTGTAAGTTCTGCATAGGGACGAGCACTGCAGTGTACAGAACGCTAAGGAGAAAGCATGCACAGCACACAGTAGTTCTCACTTTGCACTACACTTAGAACTGAGTTCTCTGCAGCACGGTTATGTACCACAGAAGACTGCTTGACCAATAGGTATGTGGTAGCAAAGCAAGCTGACGTTGATCCTGCTTCATGCTTTCAGTCACTGACAAGCGATCTGCTGCCAAGTGCACTCTCCAGTGCTCTGCAGCCTCCTTCTTGGCGCTATGTATCCTGCGGCGATATCTCTCTAGGCGAGGTAAAGTGTCGTCTCCTGCTAACACAGAACACTCTGCTGGTAGGTTTTGCTACTGCCAAAACACGCCTGGCGTGTGCACTTTTCTGTCAAAGTGTACCATACGAGAATGCCCTGCTCCTTGGAAGCGTACCGTGCACTCTGTAAGTTCTGCATAGGGACGAGCACTGCAGTGTACAGAACGCTAAGGAGAAAGCATGCACAGCACACAGTAGTTCTCACTTTGCACTACACTTAGAACTGAGTTCTCTGCATCACGGATATGTACCACAGAAGACTGCTTCACCAATAGGTATGTAGTAGCAAAGCAAACCGACGTTGATCCTGCTTCATGCTTTCAGTCACTGACAAGCGATCTGCTGCGAAGTGCACTCTCCAGTGCTCTGCAGCCTCCTTCTTGGCGCTATGTATCCTGCGGCGATATCTCTGTAGGCGAGGTAAAGTGTCGTCTCCTGCTAACACAGAACACTCTGCTGGTAGGTTTTGCTACTGCCAAAACACGCCTGGCGTGTGCACTTTTCTGTCAAAGTCTCTGTACCATACGAGAATGCCCTGCTCCTTGGAAGCGTACCGTGCACTCTGTAAGTTCTGCATAGGGACGAGCACTGCAGTGTACATAACGCTAAGGAGAAAGCATGCACAGCACACAGTAGTTCTCACTTTGCACTACACTTAGAACTGAGTTCTCTGCATCACGGTTATGTACCACTGAAGACTGCTTGACCAATAGGTATGTAGTAGCAAAGCAAGCTGACGTTGATCCTGCTTCATGCTTTCAGTCACTGACAAGCGATCTGCTGCCAAGTGCACTCTCCAGTGCTCTGCAGCCTCCTTCTTGGCGCTATGTATCCTGCGGCGATCCTCTAGGCGAGGTAAAGTGTCGTCTCCTGCTAACACAGAACACTCTGCTGGTAGGTTTTGCTACTGCCAAAACACGCCTGGCGTGTGCACTTTTCTGTCAAAGTCTCTGTACCATAGGAGAGTGCCCTGCTCCTTGGAAGCGTACCGTGCACTCTGTAAGTTCTGCATAGGGACGAGCACTGCAGTGTACAGAACGCTAAGGAGAAAGCATGCACAGCACACAGTAGTTCTCACTTTGCACTACACTTAGAACTGAGTTCTCTGCAGCACGGTTATGTACCACAGAAGACTGCTTGACCAATAGGTATGTGGTAGCAAAGCAAGCTGACGTTGATCCTGCTTCATGCTTTCAGTCACTGACAAGCGATCTGCTGCCAAGTGCACTCTCCAGTGCTCTGCAGCCTCCTTCTTGGCGCTATGTATCCTGCGGCGATATCTCTCTAGGCGAGGTAAAGTGTCGTCTCCTGCTAACACAGGACACTGTGCTGGTAGGTTTTGCTACTGCCAAAACACGCCTGGCGTGTGCACTTTTCTGTCAAAGTCTCTGTACCATAGGAGAGTGCCCTGCTCCTTGGAAGCGTACCGTGCACTCTGTCAATTCTGCTTAGGGACGAGCACTGCAGTGTACACAACGCTAAGGAGAAAGCATGCACAGCACACAGTAGTTCTCACTTTGCACTACACTTAGAACTGAGTTCTCTGCATCACGGTTATGTACCACAGAAGACTGCTTCACCAATAGGTATGTAGTAGCAAAGCAAGCTGACGTTGATCCTGCTTCATGCTTTCAGTCACTGACAAGCGATCTGCTGCGAAGTGCACTCTCCAGTGCTCTGCAGCCTCCTTCTTGGCGCTATGTATCCTGCGGCGATATCTCTCTAGGCGAGGTAAAGTGTCGTCTCCTGCTAACACAGAACACTCTGCTGGTAGGTTTTGCTACTGCCAAAACACGCCTGGCGTGTGCACTTTTCTGTCAAAGTCTCTGTACCATAGGAGAGTGCCCTGCTCCTTGGAAGCGTACCGTGCACTCTGTAAGTTCTGCATAGGGACGAGCACTGCAGTGTACAGAACGCTAAGGAGAAAGCATGCACAGCACACAGTAGTTCTCACTTTGCACTACACTTAGAACTGAGTTCTCTGCATCACGGATATGCACCACAGAAGACTGCTTCACCAATAGGTATGTAGTAGCAAAGCAAACCGACGTTGATCCTGCTTCATGCTTTCAGTCACTGACAAGCGATCTGCTGCGAAGTGCACTCTCCAGTGCTCTGCAGCCTCCTTCTTGGCGCTATGTATCCTGCGGCGATATCTCTCTAGGCGAGGTAAAGTGTCGTCTCCTGCTAACACAGAACACTCTGCTGGTAGGTTTTGCTACTGCCAAAACACGCCTGGCGTGTGCACTTTTCTGTCAAAGTCTCTGTGCCATCCGAGAATGCCCTGCTCCTTGGAAGCGTACCGTGCACTCTGTAAGTTCTGCATAGGGACGAGCACTGCAGTGTACAGAACGCTAAGGAGAAAGCATGCACAGCACACAGTAGTTCTCACTTTGCACTACACTTAGAACTGAGTTCTCTGCATCACGGATATGTACCACAGAAGACTGCTTCACCAATAGGTATGTAGTAGCAAAGCAAGCTGACGTTGATCCTGCTTCATGCTTTCAGTCACTGACAAGCGATCTGCTGCCAAGTGCACTCTCCAGTGCTCTGCAGCCTCCTTCTTGGCGCTATGTATCCTGCGGCGATATCTCTCTAGGCGAGGTAAAGTGTCGTCTCCTGCTAACACAGAACACTCTGCTGGTAGGTTTTGCTACTGCCAAAACACGCCTGGCGTGTGCACTTTTCTGTCAAAGTCTCTGTACCATACGAGAATGCCCTGCTCCTTGGAAGCGTACCGTGCACTCTGTAAGTTCTGCATAGGGACGAGCACTGCAGTGTACAGAACGCTAAGGAGAAAGCATGCACAGCACACAGTAGTTCTCACTTTGCACTACACTTAGAACTGAGTTCTCTGCATCACGGATATGTACCACAGAAGACTGCTTCACCAATAGGTATGTAGTAGCAAAGCAAACCGACGTTGATCCTGCTTCATGCTTTCAGTCACTGACAAGCGATCTGCTGCGAAGTGCACTCTCCAGTGCTCTGCAGCCTCCTTCTTGGCGCTATGTATCCTGCGGCGATATCTCTCTAGGCGAGGTAAAGTGTCGTCTCCTGCTAACACAGAACACTCTGCTGGTAGGTTTTGCTACTGCCAAAACACGCCTGGTGGGTGCACTTTTCTGTCAAAGTCTCTGTGCCATCCGAGAATGCCCTGCTCCTTGGAAGCGTACCGTGCACTCTGTCAATTCGGCTTAGGGACGAGCACTGCAGTGTACATAACGCTAAGGAGAAGGCATGCACAGCACACGGTAGTTCTCACTTTGCACTACACTTAGAACTGAGTTCTCTGCATCACGGTTATGTACCACAGAAGACTGCTTGACCAATAGGTATGTAGTAGCAAAGCAAGCTGACGTTGATCCTGCTTCATGCTTTCAGTCACTGACAAGCGATCTGCTGCCAAGTGCACTCTCCAGTGCTCTGCAGCCTCCTTCTTGGCGCTATGTATCCTGCGGCGATTACCTCTAGGCGAGGTAAAGTGTCGTCTCCTGCTAACACAGAACACTGTGCTGGTAGGTTTTGCTACTGCCAAAACACGCCTGGCGTGTGCACTTTTCTGTCAAAGTCTCTGTACCATAGGAGAGTGCCCTGCTCCTTGGAAGCGTACCGTGCACTCTGTAAGTTCTGCATAGGGACGAGCACTGCAGTGTACAGAACGCTAAG
The DNA here is from genome assembly GCF_029582105.1 of Oenanthe melanoleuca. Taxonomy (NCBI): domain Eukaryota; kingdom Metazoa; phylum Chordata; class Aves; order Passeriformes; family Muscicapidae; genus Oenanthe; species Oenanthe melanoleuca. The sequence goes on from NC_079353.1 coordinate 8,841,894, forward strand.
GAGAAAGCATGCACAGCACACAGTAGTTCTCACTTTGCACTACACATTAGAACTGAGTTCTCTGCATCACGGATATGTACCACAGAAGACTGCTTCACCAATAGGTATGTGGTAGCAAAGCAAGCTGACGTTGATCCTGCTTCATGCTTTCAGTCACTGACAAGCGATCTGCTGCGAAGTGCACTCTCCAGTGCTCTGCAGCCTCCTTCTTGGCGCTATGTATCCTGCGGCGATATCTCTCTAGGCGAGGTAAAGTGTCGTCTCCTGCTAACACAGAACACTCTGCTGGTAGGTTTTGCTACTGCCAAAACACGCCTGGCGTGTGCACTTTTCTGTCAAAGTCTCTGTACCATACGAGAATGCCCTGCTCCTTGGAAGCGTACCGTGCACTCTGTAAGTTCTGCATAGGGACGAGCACTGCAGTGTACAGAACGCTAAGGAGAAAGCATGCACAGCACACAGTAGTTCTCACTTTGCACTACACTTAGAACTGAGTTCTCTGCATCACGGTTATGTACCACAGAAGACTGCTTGACCAATAGGTATGTAGTAGCAAAGCAAGCTGACGTTGATCCTGCTTCATGCTTTCAGTCACTGACAAGCGATCTGCTGCCAAGTGCACTCTCCAGTGCTCTGCAGCCTCCTTCTTGGCGCTATGTATCCTGCGGCGATCCTCTAGGCGAGGTAAAGTGTCGTCTCCTGCTAACACAGAACACTCTGCTGGTAGGTTTTGCTACTGCCAAAACACGCCTGGCGTGTGCACTTTTCTGTCAAAGTCTCTGTACCATAGGAGAGTGCCCTGCTCCTTGGAAGCGTACCGTGCACTCTGTAAGTTCTGCATAGGGACGAGCACTGCAGTGTACAGAACGCTAAGGAGAAAGCATGCACAGCACACAGTAGTTCTCACTTTGCACTACACTTAGAACTGAGTTCTCTGCATCACGGATATGTACCACAGAAGACTGCTTCACCAATAGGTATGTGGTAGCAAAGCAAGCTGACGTTGATCCTGCTTCATGCTTTCAGTCACTGACAAGCGATCTGCTGCGAAGTGCACTCTCCAGTGCTCTGCAGCCTCCTTCTTGGCGCTATGTATCTGCGGCGATATCTCGTAGGCGAGGAAAGTGTCGTCTCCTGCTAACACAGAACACTCTGCTGGTAGGTTTTGCTACTGCCAAAAACACGCCTGGCGTGTGCACTTTTCTGGTCAAAGTCTTCTGTACATACGAGAATGCCTGCCTGGAAGCGTACCGTGCACTCTGTAAGTTCTGCATAGGGACGAGCACT